>NC_142931.1:137438072-137488072 GCF_046866305.1 Octopus bimaculoides | reverse complement strand
ATTTTGGAGTAGTCCTGTGTTATGTCTGAGAAGTGCATATCAAGCTTGCTGAACAAAGTAAAAGCGGGAACATTTAGAGATCCGTGAGAGAATCGCAATGAATTTCATTATTAATTGCAAGTGTTCCTTGAGGCACAACTTTGTTTAACTGTTACTACTTTACCTACCTGCCTATAGTAGTAGTTTTGGAGATGTATTGTATACAATTATCAGCAGTGTTCTTTACAGTTTCAGAAGGATAGATATGGTAGAGTCCTGGATAGAAATATTCTGTTATTCTTAGTGATGTCCCTGTATCTTCTCAGTTTAAAGCTTCAGAAATTACACAGTAATTTTGTATCATCATTCTGAGGACCATGAAATTACTTCATGATATGCCCTGGTGGTCAGTTATTGTAAGGGAGGTAATCATTTCTTTATAAATTATGACGGGATGAGATGATTAAATTTGGAATAGAAGACCAAGGAAGAATATGTAGAGTATATTCATATTAAGCACTTTTCCTTACTCATTACGAAGATGTTAAACTTCCTGATAGTAGTATTTCTGTATCTGTGCTAGTGTTATACAGTATTAAAACATAAAACAGCAGTAAAAGCAATTTGATTTATAATGTTAATGCTATAGCTTTCATAGTAAGTCTTTTGGTTAAATTATATACAATGACCAAAGCTATAGGAATGATTACTTCAAATAAGTTTTACTGTCTGTTTATTTTCAAAGCTGCTGCTATACATAGAAGAAAAAAAAACACAATATCAAAGATGTCTAGCTTTCAGCACGACGTTTAATTTCGAGAATATTTAGTATTGATTTCTTACAAGAACAGGACTTAGATGTATACTTCATACATTGTATACGATATTATTGTTTCTGTCATGTAAATAGGTGGCTGTGTGAACCTGTTGTGTATAAGGAATAATTGAATAACTAAATACCACAAGACATAGTGTCCGGAAACATCACTCAGTCTACATTACGGAATTCGAAGTTAGAGCAGCCATGTGTAGTTGAGGAATATGCACGATTGATGTGATTACATTGCATTGTGACTGTTTCATTGAAACACTAGTGCTAATGGAAATTCAGTATCGCTTAACGGAATATAACTAATATGTAGGTATGACTGAGTGACTGTAGACGGTTGCTTTGCAATCACGTGATTTGTGGTTCAATCCCACTGAGTAACACATTAGACACGTTAGGCAAGTGTTCCCTACTATAGCTCCGAGTCGACCAATGCTTTGTCAGTGAATTTGTTACATGGAAACTTAGTGGAAGCCTCCCATGTATATATATATATATATGTGTGTGTGTGTGTGTGTGTGTGTGTGTGTGTGTGTGTGTGTGTGTGTGTGTGTGTGTGTGTGTGTCTGTGTCTGTGTCTATGTGTCTGTGTCTATGTGTCTCTGTGTGCGACCGTGTGTGTATATATGTTTGTATCTGCGTGCGTGATTGTGTGTGTGTATGTCTTAGTGTCTATTTATGCCTTTCAAACTGCTTGACAGCGGTTGCAGATGTGTTTGCCTGTCCGTAACTTAGCGGTTCAGCGTAAGAGAATAATAGAATTAGGACGAGTTGCAAACATAAAATGCACTACAACTGATGTTTTCAACTAAAAGCCCTCGTGGATGTGCTCCGGCATGGCTTCAATCTAATGACTGAAACAACACATCAAAGAAGAGAATGAATTACGTAATTATCTGCATCGGTACCGACAATAAGTGTTTAGTTTCTTGATTAATTTGATCAGCTACATTACACTGTAAATGCCTGCGTATTCCACGGAGGTGTGTACTCGTAATTTAGTCATTAGAAAGAATCAGCACAGCAAAATGTGTGACAAAAATAGTCCTTTTAATTGTAGGTACCGTCAATCCAGTTGCCAATTTAACTCGGTAGAATCTGACACATATTGTCACACACGCACACGCACACACACTCACACATACACACACACACACATGTACCTATACACACATTTTCTCTAAGACTACCATTATTAATGTGGTATGTTGAAAATATATCAAATTTTAAACCCATAACAATGTCGAACAATACCGTCATAATTATTATTTGTCCCAGATGATGGAAGTGAACTCCAAAATATTAATCAGCCAAAATTAAAATCGGGACAGGAAGCAGATGGTCCGATATACTTTTAGTGATGCTTGTGATACCGGGTACACTTCGCAATTATCTGTATTTGTGTTCCTCAATGATGCTTCGTACAATCAATGGCTGCCAATATTTCAGAAAGACTGCAAGGCGGCGAGATGGCCGGTGTGTTAGCACGTCGGTTAAAATGCTTAGCGGCATCTCGTCCGTCTTAACAATCTGAGTTCAAATGCAGTCGAGGCCGACTCTGCCTTTCATCCCTTCGGGATCGATAGAATAATAACAGTTAAACACTGTTGATCAATGTAACCGACTTATTCACACAAATCCCGAAATTGCTGATCTTGTGCCAAAGTTTGAAATTAGTATTTCAGAAAGAGTATTATATAGAGAGATTCAATTAAGAAGGACATTCGCTGTTTAATCAAGTTAGAGAAAGAACAATGAAAAAAAATTGCAGAAGGTATAGCCTGAGGGGAAAAAACGAGATATCTATGTGCAGATGAACATATGAACACAAGTGAAGATGAGAATCGAAAATAATTGTTAGTTAATTTAAATTATAGCACTAATGAGTCCAATGCTGTTAGTGGGGATGGGAATCATTCTTTGAAGGACGAAGACTTAAATTTCGATAAGCGAAAATTTAATAGACGTGTAGCAAACAATTCCTAATTTGTCATTGATGCTTACAAATCAATTTATGCTGAGGTTTTAGTTTATTCCTTAATAAGCCACTGAAAGAGTGCCAAGTTCTGGAAACGACAACAATTTACATGCCTTTTGTTGTGTGGGCGGAGAAAATATTTACTAATTAGCTACATTCAAATAATGACTTTGGAGGCTCTTCTCAAGGGCTTCTACATGTCGTGTGAAATGTATAGTTAAGTACAGGCCACCTCTTTCATGAGATGGTAAATAGAAATAATATTGAATATATTACAATCATAACTTTATTGCGGAAAGATAATTATTAACGTTACTGAAAATGAGTTGCAAGAAGAAAAAAAAAAAAAGAAAAGAGAAAATATTACAGAATTTGCGAAACAGAATCTGAATATGAAACACATGGTGACAACCCCAGTTCTGTTCAGTTATATTGGACATCATCAGCAAGTTTTAGTACACATAATGTCATTGAATATATGAAAACTATTAAAAGAATTTGTCACTAATTTGATTTGTTGTGTGTAAATCAAACACTGGCAAAGAATGTTTACCATGATGCTATGGAAATTATATTAAAAATGTATCCAAGGAAACTTATATATAAAGAATATATTGTTTAGTGAACCAAATACTGGTGAAATGAGTCTATGAGCAAATTATTCAACTTAACGAAATATATTTTGAGATAGATCAAGACTCGGGAGTCCTGGGATTTTAATAGCATACTACCGATTGGAAATATCCAGGATGAGAGGCGAATATAACCTTTGGTAACCATGATAGCAATTGCGTGTATGTTTCCGCGTGACAGGAAATCCCCATAGAGAGGCATAGTGATTGGAAGCCTGCAGATATTCAAGGAGACTATAATAAGAATAGTAATTTCTGTTGGTGTGATTGGAAATTCAATCCTGAGTGGGAACGAATTTATGAAAAAAACTTGAAATATTGGCAAGTGAATATCGAAACAGAGGTGGTAAGCTGAAAATAAAGTTTAACTAGATTAAATCATGGTAACTGAAATGACATAAAATCATATAAATATTAATCAAAATTATTTTCTGAACCGACTAGGGATTGAACACCCGAAATACAATAAACCAACACTTGAATGGTAATATATTCTTTTCTACTTTACGCACAATGCCCGAATTTTTTGGGGAGGGTGCCAGTACGCAACCAGTACTTAATTTATTGACCCTTAAAAGATGAAAGCAAAGTCGACATCGGCGGAATTTGAACTGAGAACGTAAAGACATACGAAATACCGCTAAGCATCTCACCCAGCGTGCTAACAATTGTGCCAGCTCGCTACCCTTAAATGGTGATATATTGTTGGAGGTGTAATTTCTGATTGGAAACGAGAAACTTTAATCGTGATGGTCATCTTCGGAGAAGCCTATTGAACTCAATAACATCGATTCCCTCGTAATGAATAAGACAAATACATTTTGTGTGAAAATCATTCGTTAAGTTAACAAATTGAATAACATTGAAATTTTTCTTCGGTTGCTTCTATTTGAAGAATATTTAGTTAATTTCAGGTTAACATACTTCTGGTTTTGGGGGAAAACGCGCTTCTTTTCTATAATTGAAATTGTCAAAATGCAGAATTTAGATCTTTTAGGAAGTTCAATAAAATGAAAAGTAAACGCAGATATGTATTCCAGAGCTGGGTCTGATGAATGTAACAAAAATATTTCTGTAACAATTCACCACAGAATCCTCTCAAATAATGTGAAGATTATAGAACGACTAATAGGAATTTCTTTAGTGAAAATGACTATGGTTTACTAGATAAATGATAATAAAGACATAGCAACATCTCACAAGAAGAAAATTCCGGACGAACAACATAGTATTTTGCAATCAGTTGTACTCGTATTCTGAGGCGAAAATATTTTTACTTGTTGAAACTTTCATGACAAAAAAAAAAAGAAACAAAAAAAAAACGAAAATTAGAGCGAAGGAAAATTAATCACTGAATAGACGAGACAGAAGCTCCTCCGATGTTCCAATCAATCTTATGTTTAATGGATATACGTGTAGGAGAGGCAAGTATGTCTAATTTTTGGCAGCCTTTGTGACAACACCGGATGTGTTTTGGTATTGCTGGACATGCTCAGTGAACCGCATTCGACTCAGTGGTTGCCAAGAACTAACATAATTATATCTTTGAGTGGAGAAGCCTATGTGATTAAGAAAATTAAAATAATGATATTGGAAAATTTCCCAAAGGCGCTTTGTCTAAGAAGAACTAAACCTAAGTGCAGGCTACTCCAAAATTGTGCAGGTGAAACACATTTTGTATTCATTGAAATTGTAAATGACTTTGAAAATGTCATTAAAGTTAACGGTGTGATGAAACAGGTTCTCTTAAGGGATAAAAGTTAAGACACCTAGAATATCAACGAAACAACTTCATAATTATTAATAGCTATAGATTTGTGCTGGAATGTTCTTCGGTGACTAGGCAAATTAAAATGAATTCGGTAAAAGACTTCTAAAGAATGCTTTGTTGGTAAGAAAAAAACGATAAATTTACAAGCAGGTTACCATACTGCAAATGGTGAACAGAAAATAATTCTGAAATAATTGTAACTCTAAAATTCTTAATTAACTCTCACGAAAGTGAAAATATCATTAGAAGTCATAAACTATATTCAGACTTACGTAAATAATATAACCCTTGAAATTACAATAAACCGACATATATGTGAAATGAGAATGTGCAGGTGTTGTGGAAGTGATCTTTGGCAGCTCATTCGGTTTCGATGGACTGGTTTATATATTAGTGCACATACTTAGCGAAGCAAACTTAACTGAAATAAGCATATTTCAGTCAAGTACTTGGAAGGTTCATAAGATTTTGTGTAATTGTGTGACTGTGCGTGAGTGTATAACACAAAATAGGAAGCTTAAATCAACGACAATTAAAGTATTTTAAAGGAAATTCGAGCATGGAACATATAAAGTGAAGACTGTAAGAAATGAGGTGACGAGCGGCAATTAAACGGTAATTAGTTGAAACTATAGCCCCAGTTATCTCAGAATTAACGGCAATGGAAATTAGCCTTAAAAAGACAAGTGGTGCAATTGTAGACGAATTAATGAGCCTAAACCGAATTTAGTTATTGCAAACAGAGTAGACCTGAAAGTTTCAGCTAAGGTCTAAATTCTAGAGAGTTGTTGATTTTGGACTTAGTATCTTTTATTAGTATAATATATTGCTAATTATTTTAGTTATGTTTACAAAAGTGGTATGTTTCGGTCTTTTTGGAATTTCTCCTCAAATTTTCCCAAAGTTTCTACAAATTTTTTCAAAAATATCCGAGCCACAAAGAAAAATCTTTCCTTTTGTTCTGAAAAATATTCTATATTTTTTCTAATTGAAATAATGACATTGGAGATTCTCACAAGAGTGCAAGATGCATAAAGATTATTTTACGTGTATACTATCATAAGTGAGATCGAATATAAATATCAAGGGCTTTGTGGAAACCCTTGCACTGTATATATGCACACACACAAAGGCACACACACACACATATTCACACACATACACACACAAACATCAAAGAGGGATTAATAAGGGATTAGTAATCCAGTCGAAATAACTCATGAGTGCTCTGCAGATAATAATGGATGAGGCTAGCAAATAAATGTCGAGATTGATGCTGAATTTCTCAAAGGGGAAGACTTAGATTTCAAATGATACCATCCTAATCAAATTTCTTTCTCGTGACAATCAATTCACTGAGGCTCTGAAGAGGATAACAGAGGGTGATTTGTTCTCCAATTTTTCAGTCGATTGACCATAGATCAATGGATCAATGAAATTGACCTATGGAACTAACTCCTTCCCACGCTTATCAGAAATAACTGTTAGCCTCAATAAATATGCATATCATATATTAGCTGTCTGTATTCTCAGTCCCACTACGCGGCACCTTCGGCAAGTGCCTTCACCTATAGCCTGGGGCCGACCAAAGCCTTGTGAGTGGTTTTGGTAGACAGAAGCTGAAAGAAGCCCGTCGTATATATGTATATATATATATATATATATATATATATATATATATATATATATATGTGTGTGTGTGTGTGTGTGTGTGTGTGTGTGTGTGTGTGTGCTTGTTTGTCTGTGTTTGTGCCCCCAACCTCATTTGACAAGCGATGTTGGTGTGTTTACGTCCCCGTACCCTAGCAGTTCGGCCTAAGAGACCGATAGAATAAGTACTAGGCTTACAAAGAATAAGTCCTGGGGTCGATTTGCTCGACTAAAGGCGGTGCTCCAGCATGGCCGCAGTCAAATGACTGAAACATGTAAAAGAGTAAAAGAGTAAGAGTATATATATATATACATGATGTGCGTGTGCGTGATGGGCCGTTTCTGCGTAGGCGCATGTGTGTGTGTGTGTGTGTGTGTGTGTGTGTGTGTGTATTTATGCATATACACACATCGACACACATTCACACGATAGTTTACTTCAAAACGCTCTTTTGCGTGAGCATTTTGAAGAAACACATCATTCCAGTATCGGGTTGGAGAAATACCCCTGTCCCAATAATCTGTATAGACCAAAACACTATACGGTTAAAGCTTCCCTACTGATGAATAGAACACTTTATACAACACGGTACTATAACATTTATTATTGTTACTGGTACTACTGTTACTACCTCCTCTGTTACTACTACTACTACTACTACTACTACTACTACTACTACTACTAATAATAATAATAATAATAATAATAATAATAATAATAATAGTAATAATAATAATAACAATAATAATATAGGTAAGAGTTCAAATATGTGACAGGGAGAGTGAACCTCTTGGAATAGAGTAGCGGATTGATAATATAGCTTATTGACAAGCGGATGTTTGAACGGCAAAGGTGACATCGCCGGCATTTAAACTTATGACGTAGGTTTACAACACAGAATATCGGTGGCATTCTCTTTGATTATGACATATAGAAATGAAAATATGATAAGAGGAACGAACGTGAATATGCACACTAATATGTGAAAGGTCAGAAATATATGAGTAAATATACTAATGTCTTCGGATGAATAACATTAACAAGGTAAACATACTGTTCGTATATTAAAAGGTAACATACACCCGATGCGCTTAAGATTGTATATGATGTTTGGAATTAGTTGCTAATAAAATTTTAGCAATATGTAATAATTAAGGATCAAATTGTATGCGTAAATTCAAGACTCCGGATTTTTCTTTTAAAAACCTATGCGGTTTTAAAACTAAATCCATCCAGAGATGCTTATCTTTGGTATTTCCTACGTATAACATTATTTTTATTCCAGAGCAATAGATTTATCAGAAATTATATAAATCATCTTGCTCATTTCCTCGCATTCAACCTGTGGTTTATATATAGGGAATAAAGTTAGAGTGGATTGTTGGCATTTGACATCTAATTCTAGCGTAGGCGCTGGCATTCCAGAACCCTTAATTATGATTATATTTTAATAATTATATACTTAAAAACTAATTTTACCATTACGGTCAATTTTATACGCTAGGTCATTGATATAATCATTTTTTATGATTATTAACTTAACTTATGAGTATATATATATACACACACATATATATATATGGATAGATATAGATCGATAGATTCATGTATATGTGCATCTATATAGGCATGTATGTATGTGTATATACATACATATCGAGGAAGAGAAAGAAAGGGAGGGTGAGATAGACAAATAGTTATATGTATTTTATTGGCATAGTTCCAATTCGAAGTGCTTGTGCTTCCTAGAAAACCACAATGAGTGATTCGTGTTAGCGTTGAGCCAAAAATTCTTTTGATATTAATTGACAGAAAACTTTCTACCTTAATGGTGTGTGTCATTTCCGGTATTTTCTCTTCTCTTCCATATTCGCTACCAAGCTCTTCCTGTTAATTCTACCAATCATAACAATATTACGTACAGCAGACATTATCCTTTCAATGTCCTCGTTTTGCGATCGACCTGGTTTTTTTTTTTTTTTCTCCCCGCTTTTGTTTTAGTTCTATAATCTCTCTTTTTAGTTTCATCAACGTTAATGTGTTAATGTTAAATAAACATGCACTTCCGCTTCATACATTTTAAATACAATACTCCCGCCTATCGCACACGTTACCATACTCACCTTCTTTATAAATTCACTGTATGCTTCTTCGCGTAAATCTCTCCTATCAAGCTGTTTTGCTTGTCTTTTTGATTTCGTTTATTTATCTTTCTTCTCTTATCGATGTGAGCTTTCATCTATATCGTTGTATCTCACACAATGCATATTTCTCTTCGCAAACATTTAAGTACAGTGTGTGTTTGATTTCTAAGTTTTGGTTTCTGTCTAAATGTTTATAACATATATAAACAAATACGTTTGCTTCTCTCTCTCTGTCACTCCTAGTCTTTCTGTCAGTCTTTCTTTCTGTCTATCTGTCTGTCTGCCTATCTGATTGTCTGTCTGTCTCTCTCTCTCTCTCTCTCTGTATATATATATATATATATATATATATATATATATATATATATATATATACACACCTATATGTATATATATGTGTGTATAATGTATCTATATATATATATATATATATATATATATATATATATAGAGAGAGAGAGAGAGAGAGAGAGAAAGAGAGTGAGAGAGAGAGAGAGAGAGAGAAATGTATAAATATGTCTACATATATATATATACATATATATGTATGTATACACACACACATACATATATAAATATACGTATATATACATGTATATATGTATATATATATATAAAACTACATATGTATGTTTACATACATACATATATGTATGTGTATATATACATGCATGTTTATCTATTTATATATACATGCGCGCGCGTGTGTGTGTATGTATGTGTATGAAAAATCATTTATAAACATACTTGGTTTGTCTTTACAGAAGTTTTATATTTTAGCTATACTCATTTCTAAAGCTACTTCTATTTTACCTCACTCTCTTTCCTTCTCTCCCTCTCTCTGCCCCTCTCTCCCTCTCTACCTCTTCTCTCTATCTCTCTGTCTCTCAGTTTGAATGTGATCGGTATATCGGTCTGGTTTGTATCTTTTTTATCCGTGTTTTTAGTTTTTGATCTCTTTGGTAGTCACAGCCGTAGTATTCTCATATCATTCTCAATATCAAACCCTCCCCTTTAATTCTCTTCCTCTTTCTCTTTGTCTTCTTTCTTTCTTTCTCTCTGTCTCCCAATCTCATGTTTTTCTATTCTATCTCAATGCCCGCCGTTCATAGCACCGAATCATATCATGTTTGTACTCTTTAAGCGCGGTCAACAAACAGTTAGTGAAGTGCGTATGAATAAACATACTTCGTTACTTAGAGCTATATCTCACAATGTCCTTAGATCAATTCTTCAGTGTCGATGCTTCTTTTCATTGTTCGATGATATATAAGTTTTTGTTTCTCACTGTCATATACTAGAATATAATTAAAACGCTATATTTCTTTACAAAAGTGCGCCATGTCGATAATGTCATTCATTCCTACACTTATGCACAAATCTTTCGACGGCAACAAATAGAAGCACAAACAGAGAGAGAGAGAGATGGAGAGAGGGAGAGGGAGAGAGAGACGGGGACGGAGAGAGAGACAGAAACACGTAAAATGTACACAAATACACATATGTTCACGCACACAGTATAATACGCATAAACTTGTATATGTCTAAATCCATATGATTACTATGTGTCTACGCTTAAATTTACGTATGAGCACTTTCTGTATGATAATTAGAATTTATTAGTATTAGAATACGCCCTAGCTATAATTTAATGTTATGCAGTGATGAGCATTTCCCATTCCTAACACCAAGAAGTCGTACATAATTGTGTGGGCGCTTATCTAAATAAATATCCACAAATATATACATGCATACATACACCTATTCAAACACATGTAAATATTGGTGGATTTCATTTGCATCACTCCTTCGAGTGTTACACGTCTTAGATATATATATATATATATATATATATATATATAGCATAATCACAGTGAATTCGGTTTCATCTTGCTACGGTTCTTGACAAATTCTGCTCGAAAAGCTGTTATCAAGGGCTTCATACTCAAATCAACGCTATTTCCCTAATACCTAATATCACAGTTATATACAAACTCGGAGGAGGTGATGGAGAATCAACGCCATACATTTTAGTCGTAGTGTATAGATCAGTTTAATCATTAAGGTTTTCAACTCCAGTAAATACGATGCTCTTATAACTTAATGCTGTAGGTTCTTCATAAAGCTATGCAGAACTCTAAGAATAAATGTGTATATAAACTGCCACCACGTCTTGTCAAATTTCAGGCTTCACATTTTATCTTATCTTTGTACGTCATTAGAGCCTGGCAAGCCATTTCCTTACACGTGCTCAGAAATTTATGTATATACCTATTTTCGGATCTATTTTAAAACGGGGGCCACATTTTTCATTAATGTTTTACGTAGTGTTTTTGGTACGGAAAGACTTTCAAACTTCGTATACTTATCTATTTTGTGTTATAGAACAGAAAAATATTTTTGTATTCGAATTTATTTCATGTAAAAAATTGTCTTATTTCGATAATTTCAACCAATCACTGACAAGTATTCAGTTGTTTATATTTACTCCTTTGGCTGATTAAGCGATGTAAAGCGTATTTAATCTCCATACCTTCGTTTTATTTGCTTTTTTCATTTTAAATTTGCTTTAACCCTAACCCTAACCCTAACCGTAGGGTTAGGGTTAGGTTTAGGGTTAGGGTTAGGTTTAGGGTTAGGGTTAATTGTTTCAGAATCGTTTGTTTATGTAGTCGGCACTTAATGTATATCGGCTGAATGGATGTCAGTGATTGGTTGAAAATACAGAAATACGACAACTTTAACATGGAATAACTTATGGATTTCTTTTTTTTTTAAGAAGACTAAGAGAAAAAGATGTTTTATATGACACATTCTACCAGTGTTCCAAGTTTCAAAGTGTTTCGTTAATGAAAAATGTGGCCCCCGTTTTAAAAAGATCCCTATTTTCTAATATATATCAATGTAGTACTCTCTCTCTCTCTCTCTCTCTCTCTCTCTCTCTCTCTCTCTCTCTCTCTCTCTCTCTCTCTCTCTCTTCCTCTATTTCTCTCTTGATACATATAGCACGTGTTAGTGCCGTGGTTTCGCGGAAAAGCGTGTGTATTATAGATATATTCTGTGATTTTTTTAAAAGCGGGTTCAGTATTTTGAGTATCACTACAGGATAATTAACAGCTGCAACAGTTAAACCAATAAATGCTACACTTCTCAAATGCAAAACGGAATACTTGTTAAATTAGAAAGTAGGTCGGTTAAATATCAGGTTCAAGTAAATTTGTTCAAAATAATTCGTTTTGAAATCACATTAACATCAAACAATCTTCTACATTTTCTTGAGCATCGTTATAATTCCTCTCTTCCACATTCTAGTTTGCAACACATTAATGCGAATAAGACAATTAAAAAAACATACATAAATTATAGTTTACAAAGCGTCTTTTAATTAACTATTTTTCGTATAGACAGAAAAACACACTCACGCACACGCACACACACACACACACACACACACATGCACATACACATACTTCGTATTATGCACATACTTTTCAGATGAAAATTGTGGTTTGGACATGCTTACTAAATTAAACTTTTGTATTTGATCCTACAGGTCTACATTGATTCATCTGCACATCAGTGTGATTAATTCCTGACATTTAGTAATATTCTATTCTGATGGTTTTAATTTAATTCGTTTTAATTGCTTCTTGTTTTAGGTGTATTAGTATGAATTTTCTCTACGATTGCTATAGTGAATTATATACTATTTATAGAGTCTAGATGAAATATTCGTTTATATATATGTTATATAATTAAGGTTTATATTTAATAGTTATTAGTCTGCATTGGTTTATTCCTATGTGTTAAGGCGATTGAAGCTTAATATTTAAAGCGATATCTCACTCTACGAGTTTATTTTCTTTTGATTATGTTTTGAATGTTTTCTATATTCGTTGGTTAACAAAAACTTTTGTTTTATGTTCTTTAATTAATCTATATTTTTGCCGATCTTGGTTTATTCTGCAGGTTAATATCTTTTCCACATTTTCTATTGACAACGTGTATTTTCGACTATACCCAATAAATTTTAGTTTGATATATATCGTTCTTGGGGTTGCGATGTCCACTTTGAGGAATTTATTTTGTTTTCTATGCGGTTTTTTATTTTATTTCTGTGCCTCATAGCTATAATAATGAAACTACTTATATTAGACATTTCATGTTTGCATTAGTAATAACAAACATGCGCAGAAGCAATAAACTTATTGGACTAATGTTCTACTCTTTCTTCTGATCTGTTAATTCTTAGGCAGTGTTTATGTATTTAACGCTATTGACATCGCTGGATTGAATGTTACTGGATGTTAGTCACCATAATATTAGTCACCATAATGTTAGTCACCAGTTAGGAAGATGATGAACGATGTAAATGTTCTCTGTGCTTCTTGACTATGAACTTACTGTATTTCGTGTGTTATGAGTCAACGCCATTTTTCTTAGAACGTATCTGAAGTTTTCAAAATAAAATACGAAACGTCATTTCCGAAATACTGCACCACCGGATCACTATAGATTCTGGGCATTATTTACATGTATAAATATGTTCAAATTCTTACTAGAAGTCGATTCGTTGAAAAATAGAGCAATAATCTTATCTTACACCCGAGGGTATCTCGATGTTCATTGCGCCAGATCCTGACTTGCAAAAGCATTCGCCAAGAATTAACAGGAAATTGCATTTAGGCCCATTCAATTCACATCATATTTTCTCGTCGTAATTCAATATTACAATTAATACCAATGCCATATTACAATATAATGCTCTAATTATTACAAATGTTGTAACTTGAGAAGCAATAAACCATTCAATGATGTTTTTGTATATAAATTTGTTTTTCGAATGACGAATGCAATGAATTCGCCATCGATTATTTTGCCTGGTCATAAATAAGTAATTATGTGGTACGATTTTCGGATTTATTCAGCATCACTTGGTATCTAGAAATGTGGCTATATTTATTTAAAGAAATTTAATTGCGATATTTACAATGATTATATTGCCTGAAATGTGAAAAGAGAATAACATTAACTCACAGTATGACGTACGAGACAAAATGTTTTTATTATCTTCGAAGTGGGTCGAACAGAAATTTTGTGGTTGCGTAGAGAAATTTTTAACTACTTAAATTCTTAAATATAAGGACGTATGTTTGTAGATATGTATGTATAATGTATGTGTGTGTACTGCATATATATATATATATATATATATATACATACACACAAAGACACATCCATAGACACACACACGCATATATATATATATATATATATATATATACATACACACAAAGACACATCCATAGACACACACACGCATATATATATATATATATATATATATATATATATATATATATATATATATATATATATATATATATATATATATATATATATATATATATGTGTGTGTATATATATAGACATTAAAACAAATTACCATTATCTATAAAACTAATGATAACGTGGCCAGCAAAAAAATATTCAAATAAGTAAAATATATAATAAAATATCAGGGCACGATAAGTACCTGATTGCTTGAAAGAGGAGCTAAAATTCTCCAAAACCACTCGTCTTTCAGTATAGATATAGCAAGCATATTCCTCCGAAACAGTCCTCGTATTTGTAAAATACATGTAGTAAAATACAAATAAGATGATAGACACTCTGTTCCCATGTAGCGAGAGCCGAGTGGTTTTGGAGCCTTTTTACTCCTCTTTCAAGCAACAGGTACTTATCGTACCCTGACTTATTATTATTATCATTATTATTATTATTATTAGTATTATTATTATTATTATTATTATTATTATTCAGTAGTTTTATTTTTATAACGTGCTTTCACTTCACTACCGAGCGCAGCTCTGTGCGACTTGGGTATGTGCTGTGGTTTGCTGTGGTGCTCTTATGTTTACTGTATTGAAAGTGTTTTGCGTAGAATGTGTGCAGTACCCAGTAGTGCAATTTTCTGTATGTTATATATATTTGTAAGTCCTGGTGTTTTTGTTATGTATTTGTCTGAATATTTTTTTATTATACCTAAGGCACCTACTATCATAGGAATTGTTTCTGTTTTTAGATTCCACATTCGAGTTATCTCTATTTCCAGGTCTTTGTATTTTGAAAGTTTTTCCATTTCTTTTAGAGAAACGTTGTCATCTGCTGGTATTGATACATCAATTAGAAAGCATTTTTTTTCTTCATGATCTTTGACAACTATATCTGGTCTATTTGCCTTAATTTCTCTATCTGTGTGTATTGGCATATCCCAGAGTATGGTTGCTTTCTCGTTTTCTGTGACCTTTTCTGGCGTGTGTTTATACCATCTTTTTTCTGTTGTTATTCCATAATGTTGGCATAGCTTCCAGTGTATATAGGTCCCAGCTCTGTCGTGTCTGTGAATATATTCCTTCTTAGCCAGGACTGGGCAGCCAGAGATAATATGATTTATTGTTTCTTGTCGATCTCCACATATTCTACAGTTACTTGTTATATTTCTTTTCATTATGTGTTTTTGGTAATTTCTGGTGGGGAGGCTTTGGTCTTGTGCAGCAATTAAAAATCCTTCAGTCTCTGCTTTGAGTCCTGAGTTTCTCAGGCATTGCTGGGATTTTTCTCTGTCTATTTCTTTCGCATTTAGTTTAGCCCAGTATTTACCATGTAGGGGCTTTTCTTGCCATCGTTTTATCATGGTCCGTTGCTGTTCTAGTTTTAGTTTGGATTTCATTTGTTTTATAGCTTTTGTTGTTTCTTCTTCTTCTTCTTCGTATTTGTTAGGTAGATTGATTTCTTGTTTGTATTTGTCAGCTTCCTTAAATACTGAAAACAGTTTTTTGTTTTGCTCGTGTTTTGTGGCTATTTGTATTAGTTTCCCTTGCTTCTGGAGTAGGTACTTTTGCAGTCCTATGGTGGTTATTTTATAATAGTTTTCTAGCTGTATAAGACCCATGCCACCTTCTGTGCGTTGTATATATAGCCTTTCTATGTCAGATTTTGGGTGGTGCATCCTATATCCTGTCATTATTTTTCTTGTTTTCCTGTCTATTTTACATAGTTCGTTTAGTGTCCAGTTAAGGATGTTGTAGCTGTAGCTTATAACTGGGACAGCTAAAGTGTTGATACCCATTATCTTGTTTTTAGCATTGAGCTCTGTTTTTAGTATTGATCTAACTCGTCTATAGTACTCTTTCTTTATTTTTTCTTTCATTTGTGTATGTTGTATCCTATCTAGTTCATTGACTCCTAAATACTTATATGGTTGACTTTCGTCTAGTTCTCTTATTTCATTGGCTTTATCTACTGTTATATTGCTACTTTTAACTAATTTTCCTCTTTTCAGGGTTGCTTTGGCACATTTTTCTAATCCGAATTTCATTTCTATTTCCTTGGTAAAGCCGTGTACTGTCTGTAGTAGTGTTTCTAGCTCTTTGTCGTTTTTTGCATATAATTTTAGGTCATCCATATATAGAAGGTGGCTGACTGTTTTTCCATAGCATTTGTAACCGCATCCAGTTCTATTTAGCAATTCTGTTAAAGGTGTGAGTGCCAGGCAGAACAGGAGTGGAGAGAGCGTGTCTTCCTGGAATATTCCTCTTCTAATGGGGATGGCTTTCGTTTTCACAAGTCCCTCTTTTGTTTGGAGCTGTAGCACTGTCTGCCATTTGTTCATTGAGTGCTCTATGTATTTTATGATAATTGGTGCCACCTTGTTTATGGCTAGTGTCTCCAGAATCCACGTGTGGGGAACACTGTCGAAAGCCTTTTGGTAGTCCACCCAGGCCATACTGAGGCCTTTCTTCTTTCTGCGGCTGTCTTCAGTTATGGCTTTATTGATCAATAATTGATCTTTACAGCCGTATGAGCCCTTGCAGCATCCCTTCTGCTCTTCTGGAAACAGGTTGTTATTTTCCAGGTGTTTACTCAATCTCTGCGATATTATTGCAGTAAAGGCTTTGTAGATCGTAGGGAGACAGGTTATAGGTCTATAGTTTTGTGGTTTGTCCGTTTCCGTGGATTTGGGGATTAAGATGGTTTTCCCTTTTGTGAGCCATTCAGGCATTGTCTCTGGATCCGCTATTATGTTGTTAAAGTTTTCTGCCAGCTTTTTATGCATTGCTGGCAGGTGTTTTAACCAGAAATTGGGGATCTTGTCGTGTCCAGGTGCTTTCCAGTTGCTTAGTCTTTGCAGTGTCTGGGTGACCTCTTCAGTTGTTATAGGGGCCCAGAGTTGCTCAGGTGCTAAGTTCGTTGTTTTAATGGTCCTTTTTTGGGGTTGTTGCTTCACCGACCATATTTGTTTCCAGAATTTCTCTAGTTCTTCTGCTGTTGGTGCTGAAGTAATGTCTATTTTATTTTTACCCAGTTCTTGGTAGAGTTTTTTGGGGTTGGATTTGAACTGTTTGTTTTGTTCAAAGAAACGTTGGCGTTTCTCATACCGGCAGATCCTCTGTGCTTTGGCAAGGATGTCTTGCTTTAGTTTTTCTTTTGCCTCAGGTAAGTCTTTTTCTGTAATGCTGTATTTGTACAGTATTTTTGTTTTCTTCTTGTTACTTAGTAGTGTTGATTGTTTACTAATTTCGTTGAGAATCGATAAATCTTTTCTCTTTTTTTTTAATTTTGTTCTGGATGTTATTTATCCACAAGGTCTGTTTGGGTGGTAGAACTCCTGTTCGGATGGGTTTGAGTGAGTATCCTGCTTCTTTTGTGGCTGCAGTGGCTGCCGCATATATCATGTCATTTAGCTCAGTGATATTGCCTGTTGTTTCTGTGGTTGTTAGTTCCGTGACGGCCAGGTTTATGCTATTTATTATTGATGTTGTTTTATTGTCTATTTTGATTTTTGGGAGATATAATCTGTGGTCCATTCTAAGATCTGTGGTTTTCAGTTCTTCGGTTATTTTCATTTTCATAGTATCGTAATTATTAGGTTTCCCTTCGTTATTTCCAGGCTTTATATTTGTTTTGCCTTCCTTTTCATTCATATGTTTGTCTGTGGTGTTCTGGATTGGTGCTTTTTGTACACTATTATACATCTCTACGGTCTGGGTTTGTTGTTTTTTGTTTACTTCGTTTTTGCCGGGCATGTTACGTTTGTCCTCGTGTTTTGCTATCTCAGTGTTTATATTATTATTTGGCATTGCTGTTTGACTACTATCTAGATTTTCCTGATGTATTTTTTCTTTCAATTGTTCTATTTCTATTTCTGATATTTTTTTTGCTTTTAGAATATATCTTCTTATGGTAGCTAGTTTGTTAGGGTTCATTGTTTTATCGAGGTCTATATTTACATTATTTTTCGTCCATGTTTTATATGTATGTGTTGTTGCGTTTTCGTTTTTTGGGTAGAGTACTGCTGTGAAATAGGCGTGTAGGATCGAAATGTGTTCCTCACGTGTCCATTTATGCCGTTTTGGTTTTGTTTGCGGGACATGAGGAACAGCGTCCGGCCCTTTATTTTGACGGTCGTCGTTTTCGTAGGGTACCGGTTCGTTTATTTCTGTTGTCAGATTGTTTTGCACGTTCATATCTTCGTACTTTTTTCTTAACAAGCTTACAGTACGTACTTCTCGGTTGTTATTCTTGGGTGAAATAATACCGGTGTTATTTAATATGTTTGTAATTTTTTTGTACATGGTGTTTTGGGGTTCGAAGATGGTCTGATTTTGATGTAAAACGTGTGTTTACGATCGCTGTGCGGGTAGTGGAGGTATCAAGTTAAAATACATCATTATATTTGTAAAAATAGAGATACATTTCAATGAGTATTACTTACTCGGATATAGTCCAACCCTTTGTCAGCTATTTTTTGTATATGGTGTTTGGGTTTGAGGATGGTCTGTATTTTGATGTAACACGTGTGTTTACGATCGCTGTTCGGGTAGTGGAGGTATCAAGTTAAAATACATCATTATATTTGGAAAAATAGGAATAAATTTCAATGAGTATTACTTACTCGGGTATAGTCCAACCCTTTGTCAGCTATATTTGGGCTCCATGCGATGTCTTTATTTCCGATGTTTTTGGATAAGTTTCGGAGCAGTGATTTATCGTACTCACATGTTAAACTTCCCCGGTGTTATTATTATTATTATTATTATTATTATTATTATTATTATTATTATTATTATTATTATTATATATATATATATATATATATATATATATATATATATACGTGTGTGTGTGTATTAAATAAAATGATACAACAAAGCCAAGGCTGTGTGGAATTTTCAGGCTATTTATAAACAGAAAGTTACAGCTAGTCTCCCTTGTACCTGTTTAAAAACTATATCTTCGTCTTTTACATTTCGTCTTTTAATCGCTAGGTTACGGTGACGCAAGCACACTAACACCGGTTGTCAAGCTGGTGTTGATGTGCTGATGTGTCGAGCCGGTGATGATGTCAACAAAGGTGAAAGACAGACACTGACACGACGGCACGCACGCACACACTACACACACACATACACACACACACACACACACACACACACACACACACGTACACGTATACCTACAGCGTGTATCTTTCAGTTTCTGTCTATTGCATTCACGGCTCGAGGCGACACGCAATAGGATTAAACTCGGAATCAATAGGATTAAACTATCAGCTTCTTACCACACTGCATCGGTTTCTTACCACACTGCATCGGTTTCTTACCACACTGCATCGGTTTCTTACCACACAGCATCGGTTTCTTACCACACTGCATCGGTTTCTTACCACACTGCATCGGTTTCTTACCACACAGCATCGGTTTCTTACCACACTGCATCGGTTTCTTACCACACAGCATCGGTTTCTTACCACACAGCATCGGTGTCTTACCACACTGCATCGGTTTCTTACCACACAGCATTGACTGTCCCGAGATATTCAGTTTCTCGTTTCGTGTCTGAAAAGTCTTGTATATTAATTTTCATTTTTATATGTTTCACTATATAAACATATTTAATAACTTTGCGCAAATGCTTCGTTAGAAATGGAATTTGAGCTGCGTATAATATGTATGTTTGTCTATAGGTCTTTATATATCGTTTTGTCTCTCCGTTTAATCAAAAAAGGCAGATAATTTAGAAACGAATTTTTTTGATATTTAAGATTGTTTTTATATATTCCGAACTTTATTGCATGAGTTCATTTTTGATGGCATTATACTGACTAATAAATTTATCAAACGTGACTGAACACGAAATAACAGTTAAATATGTTTTACGCTATTACTATCACAAAGTGGTAACAATATATCGGCTCTGGTCTGCAAATCCATTTAACTCAGACAAACTTCATTGACGATAATGAAATAAAGCTAAGGTTACGCATAAAACGAATGTCTGATTTGAACATCAAGGCTATAAACAGAAAACAAGTGACTAGTGTATTGTACATATGAGAAATCAATGTTCGGCAAAGTTCCTCTGTAAGATGTACGCATATATCTGTACTACTAATGGTTTGTAGGTACGTAGTGTTTTGTTATGCAACCATAATATACTATGAAGAATATTAAACGTTTCTATAAGTCAACACAGCGATTTAGTGCTTAAGCAGTGCGCTACACATTACTTGTTATCTCTACAGATATTCTATAGAAATCATAGCCAGCGCTTAGTTTTGTTACGACGTCTCGCATCCAAGATGTCAGACGTAAACAAATAATGTGAACGAAGATGAAAAGATGGTAATGGGCATACCATCTGTAAGTACATATACAGACACTAAGACAACATCCCGTATATATAGATATATTTTTTTGTGTGTCTGTCAGTGTATGTAAGTAAATGAGTATGCGTAAGTGTATGATGTAGCGTTACATGCAAGTGAATCTGCATGATGAACAAGTGATAAAGTGTGAATGATTGTGAGCAACAGGGTTGAGACATGCAAATGGGTCTGCAATGATGTACGAATGCACATAAAACGAACACACACATGTACTCTCAACTCGAAAGTTTCTACGTGTTCGCAAAGTAAATTGTACCTAGTAGTAAATTGATTTATAATATTATAGAATTCGATGTAACTGGGTAAAGGAAATTGTGGTCTCACGGTTTTCTTGATCTGATGGAGGAAGTTTCTGTTATATATGCCTGTACCTGGATCGCTGGTGCAAACATTTCGTTGGTTGCTTTTTATCATTTCATTACAAAGTGGCCGGTAAAAACGTCATCAGCGTTGATACTCCAGAGCTGGTATGTTGTTAGGTTTGCCGCAACTATCGCTATGGCCGTCAGCTATTGATAGCAATCATAGAGATATGGTTATATAATCATAGTTGTAGACGCTACATTGATTCTTTTAGAAAGTGATGACGTATCGGCACTGTTCCTTACTGTGTTTGTAAAAGTTCCTAATTGTTATTGACAAACCTTTCGCATCATGTTATTGATTAGAATGCACAGTCGTAAAATGGTACTTGTCTAATCAGACGCAATTCAGCTTTTGAAAGAGACCTTATTTTCTTAAAATAATTATCCAATGCTCAAAATACATCTTTCATTCAGAAACTCTGCTACTTATATTCTTTAACATATTTCCTCTCATTTAGATATTTTGTGCAAGAGGAACACAAAGTAAAAGAAAGAAATGGGGATAAAAGGAAAATATAGAATGATGGAATAACCATTATATCATTGCATTACGTTCTATATAATAACGTATATTCGATCATTCAGACTATAAAGTATCCGAGTCAAATTTTAAAATTATTTAGGGTTTTGACAATATTAACCATTTTTAATATTATAAAGCAACGTAAGTCGCTGAACTGGCAGAAACGTTTGAACGCCTACCAATCTCTTTCGCAGTATTTCGCCCGTCTTTACGTACTGAGTTGAAATACTGCCAAAGTCGACTCTGTCTTTCATTCTTTTGAGGTCGACAAAATAACTACCAGTTGAGCACTGGGGTCGATGTTACAGACTTAAATTCTGCAACGAAATTACTGGCGTGTTCCCTTATTTACAACCAATATTGTATAACAAGTTTCGAGCAATAGTTTCAAAATATAACTTATAGCTGAGACTCTTATATTTGACGTAACTCATTTGGTCTGAACATAGAAAATTCTTATTTATTATGTTAAAAAAATATTGAAGCAAATATTAACCATTTTATTACAATTTTATTGGTACTAAATAAATTAGTATCAAAATATATATAAATGGTTGTGGGTAACAGGGAAAATATTGTAATGACATCGCGTCAGTAAATTTCTACCTGTTGTAATGCTGTCTCGAGGCTTCGATGTTTTAGTCGCACGCCTTCAGTACCAATTTCAGTGACAGAGTAGACATTGACACACACATACATACATACATAAAAACATACATACATAACATACACACACAAACGCACACACACACACACACACACACACACATGTTCTCAGCAACTCCTAGGTAGGTGTTTGTCCAATTAATTTCTGAGATTTCGCCTCGTATTCCTTCTTTCCACTATGGGATGGCTTACAATCTTCAATAGTATAACCTCTTTCCGGATGCTTAACACATAAGTAATATGTATTCGTTCACACATAGTAAGCACAATGGCTTCCTCTATTTTCTGGACGTTAGATTGAAATATGTTTATTAGTGATGTCACTCAACAAATTAATCAAAAACTGTGCTTCCTCTAATTCTGCTTTGCTTCTTCTTGCCTCATTGCAATGGGGAACTGCATCTTATTGTACTACAGAAAATGTTTTCGTTATGAATATACATTATAACATAAAACTAGATAGTGAACATATAGTGCTTTGAGTTCTTAGTAAAATATGTAAATGACTACTTTAAAGTTGTACAAATTGTCATATTTCTACATATTAATAAATGTCCCTACAAAGTTGCCGTATAATTACTAAATATTTTTTCGATGTAATAAAGATAGAAGACATTACTCCATATTTTCCTTGTAATTCAGCATTTTATTCATTTGAAGGCAGCGATTCAAGGACAACTCCATTATAAAACATATTACCTGTACCAGCTAAATAATGTAACAGAGACAATAAAACATCTCTTTCCAGAATAGAATGGCACTTTGTCATATCCTTTCAATATCCAATACAATGATCCATCATTAAAATTGTTTTCACGTTCCATCTTGACACATTTGTAACTAAATACGCTTTTGATTGATTTTCCGCAAATGTGATACCATAATTTTTATATTAAATTTCTGTGCATTACAACCACTCTGCAATTCCACTTGTCTATCTCTCTCATCAAATCAATTTTTTCCCTTTTTGTTTTTTTTTTTTGTAAGTTTAATTCATAGTGAGTGGTAGCGATTTTATTTCATAAATGTAAGAGGAATCATTGAAATTCCCCTCTGAAAGAGAGAAAGAAAACAAATCATTTTAGCGATAATTGTTATCATCTTGCAAACGAGAAATAATCTTTCAGAATTAATTTACATGCTATGGGGAAATTGGAATCATTATTTGCCAGTAAAGGACAACTGTGGACACGTTTCTCTATCATATGAGCTCAACATTATATTCTAGTGTGCAAAAAACTGCTTTGTTCAATTGTAAAATTTTAAATACAAACGAAAATTAATTTACAAGGGAGATCTTCCTGTATAATTTGTATACTAAAAAGATTAGATGAGACAATAGAAATAACTCGAAATAACTGGAATCATTTGCATTATATATTTTAAGGAGGGATGTGCTGACTGGGTATGTATACAAACAACTGAAATGAAAATCCTGTCAAGTAAATGCATAAAATAAATACCTAGCGTTAATTGTTACCAATTACATACATGCTCTGGAAGTTCAATATTTGTTTGAGAACTGCATCGAATAGTTTACAGAAGGACAAAATTAGGCTTCTTCGATTGGAAGCCATGTTTCGAAATATGTCAAATTACCCTGAGATGATCCGTAAACAATGTTCCAATTAGGCAGTTCGGCGTAGGCCATTGAAGTAACTTCTGGATGACTGTTATGATTTTGCAGCAGTTGCTAGGCAGTTGAAGGATAGTGACACAACATATAATAAGAGAAATCATTCTTGCTTTCCTTGATGTAGTCCTGTGAATTTAAAAATCCACACTGAACCGCAAAAGAAACGCCGTTTTTTCAAATGTCATTTTTATATTGTTGCGTTTCCTTTGTGGTTCTTGCGTTTATTTTGTGGTTCAGTGAATATCAAAACCTCTTCCTTAGAGGAAATATGTAGCGGTGGCAGCAATATGGCAGTTCAGATTTCAGGTTAAAAGGTGCAGAGACCTGTGACATTAAGAGCAACTTCACATATTTTTCATAAGCTATCCTCTTATTATTTCAAATATTTATTACACAACGGGCCTACTCGAAGACATTGACACCGGCGTTATTTTTAGGTCTGGTGCTTGTTTTCTCGATGCCTTTAGATAAGCCTCTAGGTTATGGGAATGTAAACAAACACACAGAAGTGATCAAGTGCTGGTGAGGGACACACTATCACAAAGGCACATACACATGCACAAACGTACATGTACATACATATATATATATATATATATATATATATATATATATATATATATATATATATATATATATATATATATATATATATATATATATATGGAGAGAGAGAGAGAGAGAGTCAATCCAAACAAGAACAAGAAAGAAAAAAACAATAATACAAGGACGTGGAACAAGTACTTCCTCAGGGAAGGACAGAAAAGAAAGAGGATTTCGCGTTTCGAGTGGAGCTCTTCATAAAAAATATATAAAAAGTACAAAGAAGGGAAGACTGAGAAAAAAAATCGCCAATATAGACACGCAATCATCTTTATATGACTACGTGTTTCTACGTGTTTCTATGTGATTCTGTCCTTCACATTCACCCTCTATACATTGGTTGGCCTGGGACAGGAGTGGAAGACACTTGTTGAAAGGGTCGCGCATGTGGTTGCAAAGCGAGCTTCTTCATGAAGAATGCAGGTATCTTGTCTTAGTATCTATTAAAAACATGTTATATTTCTGCTATTCCCAGAGTGATTCACACCAAATTTGTGAGTAACGACGGATATGTGAAGGTTCCTTATATCTTTTCACGCGGTCTTGCAATCAATGCTGCTCAATATGTTGAGGTGGTGATGACAGCTGTTAGCCCCTGCCCAGATGAAGTGCGCAGTGAAAAGCTATGCGTGTTTCAACATGACTCTACACCTCACAAAAGCCACGTCGCTCAATATGGTTGCCAGACAATCTTTACAATCATATAATACCGAGGTTATGGCCTCCAGCCTCGACAGATCTAAACCCCTTGAACGAAAGATTTTGGAGTATTGTTGAAAGAGAGACTACTCGACATCTTCACAATACAATTGCTTCATTGATGGCTGTCATCGTCCAGTTCACGTTCGAAATGTATGAGGATCATATAGTGAAGGTAAGGTAAATGTTTCGATCCTACAATGAGGCAGTCATTGAAGCAGGACGTAAATGCATAGCGTAATCATCTAAGAAAACGTATCAAGAAAATTTAGTCATTTTTATGAAAATTCTTTTGGTTTTTGCTAGGTTAGTGTTCTTTATTAAATTATCAAATATGTTCTCAAATATCTCTCGCACCCTCTATTTAAATAAATGTAATTATTAAAGTGTGTTACTTTATTTAATTTGCATAATTATTTGTCTCTGGCATATGGGGATAAACAATTTATTCAAAATTCGTTTATTAATGATTTGATATATTGCCGGTGTAATTAAGAAGAGGACTGTTTCGTTTGCAATTATTAAAGCTTAATACTTAATTAATTTTTTGTTTACTCATGCCAGTTAAATAATTATTCTAAGACGCACACGGTGCATAAATCATTTCCAGCGCATATATGCCTTCATTTACTTTCATTTTACCGAATTTTATATCTTTAATCTAATTGTCTCCCTAAGCTTTGACTTAGTTACGCATTATTTGAAATAGATTTCATTTCATGTATAGCATAAACGATCCTATTTTTGTTTTCATGTCTTTCTATCTGTGGTCTCTCTCTTTTCTCTCTCTCTCGCTCTCTCTATCTCTCTTCTACATTCTCTCTCTCTCTCTCTCTTCTACATTCTCTCTCACCCTCACTCAGTTAGATGTCCAGAAGGCTTTTGCTTTAGTCGGTGGAAAAGAATAAACCTTGCTGCCAGATGATTCATCTTTATCCCTATGTTTACACTTATATGATGCCAAAATTTATAGTTACGTTTTTGTGAGCTCATAGTCAGACTGGGAACCATTTTGCAGAATAATCACGTTTAAATTTCAGGATCATTTTCAAAAGAGTTCTTATATTACTTGACGCACTGCACAGCTCATCATATTTTCAAATTGACTTGTAGATGCATTAGAAAGATTTCCGCAAAAGGTTTTCCCATTTCAAAACAAAATTTCACACTAAAGTGTTACATTTTGAAAACCTGCATTACTCAACTCCCGACACTTCGTAAAATATACTGTAGTCGCTCACTCAAGCATGTACCGATTGACGACTAACTCATAACGCGTTATTGTTAGACAAAATGTATAAAGTTATAATCACAGAAGAACACATATGTCCACACACATATTTGTGTGTGTATGTATGTGGTAAAGCGTGTTTATGTGTTTATACGTGTTTCATTTTCCTTCTGTATTAGTGTATAATAATATGGGACGCGTATGTTTATCTGTGTGCGTGTAGTGTGCATTATGCATCCAGGAACATATACACATACACAATTTCATATAGATATACAGAGCAAATTGCAGATTCAGTTATATAATATACACACACATGTGACTTTATTGTTGAGTGTTTGAGAACATGAAATTGTGACGACTTTTGCAATGTATTAAATTATGCAGCCAATGCATTGAACAATCAAACTTCATTGCAGTTTTGCTTCTCCAATTTCTTTATAGTATGGTTATAAAAATGCATCACGTTAACTTCCTAGCAAAGAATGCAGCTGTTTCATGTTATACTTTCGATATTGTTTACAATCTTACATAGGAAATTAACATTATTGCATAGTACAATAACCGTAAAATTAAGAGTTGTATTTTGTATTTTGTCTTGAAAATACTTAAAATAAAGCTTGATACATTTCAAAGTTTTTATTATCGCTGTAGTATTTATTATTTGTGAAGAATATTGTGTTGCGGTGCGATGCAGTAAAGAGAATTTCGGATATTCCGATGCGCTTTTGTTGTGGTAGATTCATTTGTGTCTAAATAAATTAAACAATTTTTTTCGTAGAAATGCAGGAAAACTTATGGCATAAAATGTTTCAGTTCATTTTCTTTGGTATTTTTATAGCTATTTGATACTTTGAAAATATCAAAACAAAACAGTAACTTGTATGATGTGGCTCATAATTTATATATATATATATATATATATATATATATATATATATATATATATATATATATATATATATATATATATATATATATATATATATATATATATATATATATATATATATAGTTCTATATTTAAGAGATGAGGAATTATTTACATTTGTCGGATATTTGTCCTCATCTTGTTTGTTGTTAACACAACCTTTCGGCTGATATACCCTCCAGCCTTCGTCAGGTGTCTTGGCGAAATTTCGAACCTGGCTTCTCATTCCTAACGATGTTACTATTATTATTATATAATAATAATAATTATTATTATTATTACTATTATTAATCAGGTCGCTGCCGTGAATCGAACTCGGAACCTTGCCCGTGGGCAATTACGGGTGAATTTTAAGGCTTATAAATCTATTATTTTTCTATCCTTCCCCAATACCGGTTCCCATATGCTATTCATATCTGCGCTTGGTCTGCTTAGGAAGTTGTTGTGTCCTAGCATATGTGCTGCTTCTTTTAATTTTCGTATTTTCCAGTGTTGTTCCCTGTCTATTATTTTAACTTCATCCCACAGGGAGAGGTGGTTTCCATTTTTCCATACATGATCAGCTATACCCACTTTATCAATATCTCCTCGTGTCACAGCTTTGCGATGTTCTTCTACCCTTATTTGGAGGGGACGACATGTTTCGCCTTTGTATAATCTACCACAGCTGCATGGGATGGAGTACACGCGGTTTTGGGTCATATTCTCTTATGTTGGTGGTTTTACCCGAAGGAGATATTTGCGAAGTGTTGTATTGCTCTTGAATACTGCCCTGATGTCATATGGGCCGCATATCTTTTGTATCGTTTCGGAGAGGCCTTTCACATAGGGTAGACAGACTGTAGACAGTTTATTGGTTTCATTCACTCCTTTCTTCGTAATTGGAGTAGATAGTATGTTCTTGGGGTAGTTGTTTCTTAATAGATTGTTACTGAGCTTGATCATTTCCTCGTGGTGGGTATCACGGTCGGAGAATGAAGACTGAAGTCCATCACCCACCTGTGAAAGCAGTGATTAATGGAAGTAGCCGACGTCTGGAAGACTCCGAAGAAGCCGTACTAAACACAGGTCTCAACTTTGCGACAACCATCAAGCGCATTCCATACTTGGACATAATAGCCCCTATTGAAGAGATAGCGGTAAAGATACCGAAAGCTAAGGGAGATGAACTAAGGTGGAAGGTGAGACAGGTACTGGAGAAAGCGAAACTTCCCAAACCAAACATCACTAAGGAAGAAAAGTTCGCTATCAAAAGGCTACAAGGAGACACTTCCATCATAGTTCTCCCAGCGGACAAGGGAAATGCTACAGTGGTGATGAACAAGTCTGACTACTCCGAAATATTGGCAAGTCTTATAAGTGACGGTAGCTACAGTAGAGTAAAGAAAGACCCAACTCTGAAAACAGAGAGGAAGTTGTCACAGATCTTGATCAAGACCAAGGATCACTTCACACCAATGAAGTACAGACAGCTGACTCAACACTACAGTAAACTACCACACATGTACGGTCTCCCTAAGATTCACAAGGAAGGTATTCCACTAAGAAATATAGTGAGCTGTAGACGTTCAGCATGTCATCCACTGAGCCGCTTCTTGGTGGATATAATCAGTCCATTAGCAGGAAAGTCAACATCATACGTGAAGAATTCCACCCACTTCACAGAATTGATCACGGATACCCCCATTGAATCCGACCAGATGGTGAGCCTAGATGTGATAAGTCTATTCAGCAAAGTCCCAAATGGTGAAGCACTATCGGTGATTCAAGAAAAACTAGTGACAGACACCCATCTAAAAGAACACACTAGTATACCAATAACAAACTTGATGGAAATGTTGACTTTCTGTGTAGAAACTACCTACTTCAGTATGGACACTGATATATATCGACAGGAAGAGGGTTTAGCTATGGGTTCGCCATTATCACCGATAATAGCCAATATATACGTGGAATACTTCGAGAATTTGGCTTTAGGATCAACACCACTAAAACCAACACTATGGCTGCGATACGTTGATGACACCTTTATTCTCTGGCTCCACCAGCAAGATGTCCAAGTGCTGTTAGATCATGTGAACTCAATAAATCCATCCATAGAGTTCACCATGGAAAAGGAACAGAACAATCAGCTGGCATTCCTGGACGTATTAATAACACGCACCGAGTATGGATTCAGGACATCCGTATATCGCAAGCCAACCTTCACTGGACGATACCTTAACTTCAATTCCCACCATCCATACAGTGTAAAGAGAGGAATTGCTCAGTGCCTAAAACACCGAGCAAAGAATATAAGTAGCGATCGTGATACCCACCACGAGGAAATGATCAAGCTCAGTAACAATCTATTAAGAAACAACTACCCCAAGAACATACTATCTTCTCCAATTATGAAGAACAGAGAGGATGAAACCAATAAACTGTCTACAGTATGTCTACCCGATGTGAAAGGCCTCTCCGAAAAGATACAAAAGATATGCAGCCCATATGACATCAGGGCAGTATTCAAGAGCAATACAACACTTCCCAAATATCTCCTTCGGGTAAAACCACCAACAGAAGAGAATATGACCAAAAACTGCGTGTACTCCATCCCATGCAGCTGTGGTAGATTATACAAAGGCGAAACATGTCGTCCCCTCAAAATAAGGGTAGAAGAACATCGCAAAGCTGTGACACGAGGAGATATTGATAAAGTGGGTATAGCTGATCATGTATGGAAAAATGGAAACCACCTCCCCCTGTGGGATGAAGTTAAAATAATAGACAGGGAACAACACTGGAAAATACGAAAACTAAAAGAAGCAGCACATATGCTAGGACACAACAACCTTCTAAGCAGACCGAGCGCAGGTATGAATAGCATATGGGAACCGGTATTGAGGAAAGATAGAAAAATAATAGATTTATAAGCCTTAAAATTCACCCCATAATTGCCTACGGGCATATGGCGTAGTGGTTAAGAGCGCGGGCTACTAACCCCAAGGTTCCGAGTTCGATTCACGGCAGTGACCTGATTAATAATAGTAATAATAATAATAATAATAATAATAATAGTAACATCGTTAGGAATGAGAACCCAGGTTCGAAATGTCGCCAAGACACCTGACGAAGGCTGGAGGGTATATCAGCCGAAAGGTTGTGTTAACAAGAAACAAGATGAGGACAAATATCCGACAAATGTAAATAATGTAAATAATATATATATACATACATATATATATATAAAGAGAGAGAGAGAAAAAGAGGGGGAGAGAGACAATTAGAGAGAGGTGTATGCATGTATATATCCCATACATACATGTATATTCAGATATAAAATCAAGTATATGATATAGTATAAGGTAATACAATGTACACACACACATATATATATATATATCAGTGTTTGTGTTGTGTATGCATACAATGCGTTAGAAGAGATGCGTAGATCATATGAATGTCGGCTTAGGGCAAGGAATATTCCAGATTATTAAAGCCCAACAACCTAAACTGGGGAAAAATTGTTCTGCCAAATTGGCTACAAGAAAGACAAGGATCTACTATATAATGGACAGCGGAAAATTGGACACACATACATGAGATAAAATTGTTTATAATGTATATTACATAAGCGTAATCATAAATATATTTGGCATAGAAAAAATATAGTCGCTTCAAAAAGTCTTTACATCTGCGTGTGATTGATGCATTAATCGTTATTACGCAAACAAACATACAGTCTGATTGCTGATGCAATTATACTCTTTCAGTTGTTTCAGTCATTTGACTGCGGCAATGCTGGAGGACCGCCTTTAGTCGAGCAAATCCGACCCCGGGACTTATTATTTGTAAGCCTAGTACTTATTATATCGGTCTCTTTTGCCGAACCGCTAAGTTACGGGGACATAAATACACCAGCATCGGATGTCAAGCAATTCTAGGGGAAAACAGACACACAAACACACACACACACACATATATATATATACATATATACGACGGGCTTCCTTCAGTTTCCGTCTACCAAATCCACTCACAAGACTTTGGTCGGCCCGAGGCTATAGTAGAAGACACATGCCCAAGATGCCACGCAGTGGGACTGAACCCGGAACCATGTGGTTGGTAAGAAAGCTACTTACTACACAGCCACAGCTGCGCCTATACTCATCAAATTCCTAACAACACATAAACTAATTATGTTATTGTAATGTGGTGACAACTTCTACCGAAAAAAAAAATCGATGCTTAGACACGTCCCGTTTTAACAGATTCGTGTCTGTGTGCTAATACTGTTTGTGTTGATAAGAATTTCTACCTTTTTAATGTGTATTACGATGCCATTATTGCCTGTTGCGCACTGCAGAATAATGCGAGAAACATCCACATAGTTTTTGAAACAGCTGTAAAGAGTGTCAAGAACCGTATTTTCCTTCCTCAAATGTGTATGCTTACGGTTATGTAACATCTTTTTATAATTGATTTAATACTATATGTAAGTGCTTGTCCTCCTGTTGTCTCAATGAAATGTTGTATGAAAATTATAAGGATTTACATAATGGCGTCTTTCGTTTACAGCTGCTGCCGCTATCGTGAGAGGGTAATATATACATATGCTAATTTGTATGTATGTGATTGTGTATTTTTGTGTGTGGTTGTGTGTGTGTTTTATCCTGGTGTTATTGTTCAAGACGTATTATCTAACAGGCCTCGCATGCCGTCAATTTATACAAACAATCTATAATTACAAACAGTAACAGCGATATGTATGTGTTAAGATTTTCCCTGTGGATGCTAGCCGAAGATTCAGAATATATTTCACAAGTCTCAGTAGGAAGCCACATATTTGGTGACAATTGTGATTTCTTACTTTGTGAAATGTTACAGAGATAAAAAGAAAACAAACAAAAGTGTGGATTAAAGTAGGAACAGGTTTTATTTCATGAAGATGATATAATGAAATAATAGATAGTTACATTCCATTGCTTTCGCTGATAAATTATTCAAATTTAGGAATCTAAATTAAACTGAATCAGTCTGATGTATTTTTCTAAATATTGAAATCAGGACTCAATAGTCTGTTGAAAGACTGTTAAAAAATACTCCAATATGAATTCTTGAGAATCATAGACTCAGCATAAAACTCAACCTAAAACATAAACGCCACTCAATATGTCTGATAATTACTTCTCGGATGGAGAAAAAGGAAGAGCAATCTATTAAATTTCTCAGCTCGAGAACTGATGTACATCTGACAGAAGAGAATATTTTGGAGCTGACATTATAAAACATGTTCGTTTATCGATAATCGAAATGAATCTATCTATGTATCTATCTATCTATCTGTCTGCCTGTATGTCTGCCTCTCTCTCTCTCTCTCTCTCTCTCTCTCTCTCTCTCTCTCTCTCTCTCTCTCTCTCTGTCTACCTACCTACCTACCTACCTACCTACCTACCTACCTACCTATATATCTATATATCTATATATGTATGTATCTATCTATCTATCTATCTCTCTGTAAGTCTGTCTGTCTATCTGTCTGTCCATCCATCCATCTATATATATATATATATATATAGTGGAGGCGTAATGGCCCAGTCGTTAGATCAGCGGACTCGCGGTAATTGGATCGCGGTTTCAATTCCGAGACCGGGCGTTGTGATTGTTTATTGAGCGAAAACACCTAAAGCTCCACGAGGCTCCGGCGGGGGATGGTGGCGAACCCTGCTGTACTCTTTCACCACAACTTTCTCTCACTCTCACTTCCTGTTTCTGCTGTGCCTCTAATTCAAAGCGTCACACTGTGTCACGCTGAATATCACGTTAAGGGTACACGTGTCTGTGAGTGCTCAGGCATTGCACGTTAATTTCACGAGCAGGCTGTTCCGTTGATCGGATCAACTGGAACCCTTGACGTCGTAAGCGACGGAGTGCCAACATGTATATATATTTATCTACATTTCTCTCTCTCTCTCTCTCTCTCTCTCTCTCTCTCTCTCTCTCTCTCTCTCTCTCTCTCTATCTATAGATAGATCTATCTATATATACATATATATAGATAGATAGAGAGAGAGAGAGAGATCTAAATGTAGATAGATATATTGATAGATATTAGTAGCAAGATAGATAGATACATATGCCTGTGCGTTTGTGTGTGTATGTGTGTGTAGATATATATGTATGTGGGTGTGTGTGAGTGTGAGAGAGCGCGCACATGCCTGTGCTTTAGGCCACGCATTCTCTGAGTAAATATTTCTTTACACACGGATCAGACAATCACGAGTGTACATTGATCGATTCTCACGTCAGGTTTGGACAACGAATTTGGTGTGAAGCCATATTTATTTTTTTTACAAACTCAGTAATTATATTTATTTAGACACGAAATCTAATTTCATAGACGGCTGCTTCTTCACATAGGTCCCTGACGTATTCAGAATTCTATAAACTCACAGAATCTAGTACGCTAAAACAGAAAATTATTCACTAACACTTATAGCAAATTATACGCAAATGTTGAAATATTCCGGGACTCACACATTCACACACACGTAAACATTGAAAGATTGAAAAAAACAAAATGATAGAAATGAAGAGAGAGACCGAAAGAGAGCGAAAGAGAGAGCGAAAGAGAGAGAGAGAGAGAGAGATGGGGGAGGCCGTGAAAGAATAAAACCGAAAAATAAATGAATCTGAAAAAATTATCAAAAGACGGAATGGAAGAAGAAGCGCACACGCAATTTATATTTGAATTATAAAATTATATAAGCAAAGGACACACACACACACACACATAGATATATGTATGGAAATGTATATATATATATATATATATATATATATATATATATATATATATATATATATATATATATATATATATATTTATATATATATATATATATATACATATATATATATATATATATATATATATATATATATATATATATATGTATACATATGTATACATGTATCTATGTATACATATATATATGTATGTGTATATATATATATATATATATATATATATATATATATATATATATAAACAATTGCAGCGAGGAAGGTGTTTATAAGCCATTTAAAATAACACACAAGATCTGTTAGATTCACTTCAACATTTAAATTTAATTTGTCAAAATATTTTCGTCGCTTTGAGACCGCGACCCGTTCACTGACAAAATTCTGTGCTGCATCTGAGAAAGTAATAGTTAGTTCATGATATATATGTACATGTGTATGTATGTATGTACGTATGTATGTATGTATGTATGTATGTATGTATGTATGTATGTGCGTGTACATGTGTGCGCGCATGCATCTGTGTACATGCGTATGCATGTGTGCATGCCTATACACATGTACGTATATATGTATATATGTATGTATGTGAGTATGCACGTATGTACTTATGGATGTACGTGAGTAATAGGGTAAGTGTGTAGACGTGTTTGTGTGAGTGTGTGTGTGTGTGTGTGTGTGTGTATGTGTGTGTGCATATGTATGTACATGTGAATGTATGTTTATGTACTGATATGTGCGTCAGTTCAAGTTGTATACATGACAGTTACTTTGTTGAAGCCTGTATATACGCAGATATATATATATATATATATATATATGCATATACACATATGTAAACACGCACACACATATATGTGTGTGTGTGCGTTTGCCCCTCTCACCATCGTCTAACGGTGAATTGATACAACGTCTTAGATACATATATGTGCATATATAACCTTACTTATACATATATAAACAAGTATACACAATCATATTGACACTCACACACGCTCACAAATATACATATCTTAAAGTATACACGCATATACGCTTAATCGTCACTACACCTATACATATATATATACACACACACATACATATATACAAATATGTATGACACTAATACAAGGATAACGGTTAAAATTCAAATATGCATTTTTTTTTCCTCCATAAACATACCACACATAGATGTATCTACACACACTCATATCTACACATACTCATACGCCCATGCATGCACACACTCATAGTCACATACACAACGCACAACACATACACACATGTGCACACACACATACATCTACACACACGCACACACATATCAAACTATATACGCTCATACGGTTATATATAATAACATATATGTATGTATTATGCATCTCAACATGTATGTATGGAAAGGAATTCCACATGTAAAAAAGAGAAAGAAGGGTGACTATAGAGGTGTACTCCCGTGTGGAATCTAGATGTTACCCCACTCGGATTTTCGGTTGAGAGAGGGTTTGTACTCCTGTATACAGACAGCATCAGTGACCTGTCTCAGTATTGCATCAGTGGGATGTTTGGACAAGATGTTTAATTTAAGACTCCCTAAGGAGCCCTTGTGGCAGTCTACAGCATGCTGGTAGAAGATGGAGTTGGGTTTCTTTTCAATGTAGTTGTCCAGGTGTTCTTTGAACCTATCATTGATACTCCTAGAAGTCTCACCAATGTATGACTCTGGGTTAGTCGCGCAGGCTCCTTCTTGGCACTTAATTTGGTATACAGTGTTCTTGGTTTTGCAGTTCACGTGTGGGTTTGTAGAACATACTGCACAATTATTTTGACAGATGATTCTATCAAACGGATATGATTTACATAACTCAGATTTGATAGTCCTACCTGTCTTTTCTACAACTTTGATCTTAAGGCCAGTTGCGTGCAGGATTTTCTTGAATGCCTTACTTAATATGCTCTTCGGTGTAGCATCAACAAACATCACACTGTGAAACTTCTTGTTATCATACCAAGTGTTGGCAGTACTTGACATAGCAGAGTCACTACGGGTTACCAGTGGATTAGCCATAGGTTTAGAGTACTGTGAGTGGAGTAGACAGGATTTAACATATCCATCCATCATAGTATTTTCCATCCATAGCTCAGTATCTAGGACGGGTAGCCTATTACTGGGGTGTTTTGAGGGGTAGTATACGGTAACCTTTATACTGCTATGGATAGAGTCAGCTATGTGTTGTATAGCTGTCATTACCTGTTCCTCTTTTAGTGGAGTGTTCTTATCTGTATGTTTATTTGTATCATTCTTACATTTCACGACAAGGTTAATGTCGTCAACGTATCGACAGTACATAGTTAAGTGTATGTTACGGGTCGCTAAGCACTGTTTAAATTTTCTGTCCCACCATACCATGAAGAGGTTAGCAACATCACCGTCGATCCCTACTCCAATAGCTTCTATCAGCATGCTGTAGACTGCCACAAGGGCTCCTTAGGGAGTCTTAAATTAAACATCTTGTCCACACATCCCACTGATGCAATGCTGAGACAGGTCACAGAAGCTGTCTGTATACAGGAGTACAAACCCTCTCTCAACCGTAAATCCGAGTGGGGTAACATCCAGAGCGTGTGTGAGTGTCAATATGATTGTGTATACTTGTTTATATATGTATAAGTAAGGTTATATCTATCTATATATATATAAAAATGAGAATGTGTGTCTGTCTGTCTGTGTGAATCCGTAAAACTCGAGAACTACACAACCAATTTCATTCAAATTTTACACATGCCTTACTTAGGGTTCCAGTTGTGTTTTAGTCAAAAAAAGATTTAACTACTTGCAGAGTTCGAGCCCACGGCAACATAATATCTCCTCCACTATTTAAGTATTACGTGTCAAAAGTGAAACAAAAACACTCATGTCAAATACTTTCACTTTAAAAATGAAACTATTCTACTAGCTGAAACAATCACATTTCGATACTGTAATGACAGATACTTTCAGAGAGAGAGAAAGAGAGAGAAAGAGATGTATATGTACACGTATATGCATAGATATATATAGATATAGATCTATATGCATACATGTATATGTATACATATGTGTAGATGTATATATATATAGATGTACATGTGATATGTACACATATATACGTATATATACATGCATACAGATATCTATACATATATACACCCATCACACACAAACACATGCACACAAACACACATTAGTCATTTGTTTTCTTATCCAAAACTACGTCAAAAGTACTGAACGGATCTTTATGAAATTTGGAAATTATATTCTATGCATAACGGCCATAACTCCCATGAAAATTCATATATTTTTGATGCTGATGAAATTTTAACCCAAAAATAACAGATGAGCATTATTTGTAATTCAACGGTACAACAGTGTAAGACTACCCTTTCAGATATACTTACATTGTGATTTCTGCAATGTGTTGCATAAATTATCAAGTAAATGAGACGCATCTTTGCCTCCACTGATTCACTTGCAAAGTGTTGAGTAAAATTATTTCGTTGCAGGCCTCCTTTGAGTCTTTTTATTACCACTGCGACACACATAGTCCCCAGTTGGTAACATTGATTTCAAGGCCCTCCTAGATGAGAGACTGGCATTCCACTTAATGTCTATGTGCCATGCTGGCATGGATTGGAGAGTTATTAAGGTAGAAATATGGTATCGTAGCTAATAACAGTTGAGGGTTGGGTAGTCTAGACGGCGTTTTTAGATTTCATTATTCTCTTTAACCCGGGCAAAGCCGGGTATTTCTGCTAGTATGTACATATATGTATCTAAGACGTTGTATCAATTCACCGTTAGACGATGGTGAGAGGGGCAAACGCACACACACACATATATGTGTGTGCGTGTTTACATATGTGTATATGCATATATATATGTGCGTATATACAGCCTTCAACAAAGTAACTGTCATGTATACAACTTGAACTGACGCACATATCAGTACATAAACATACATTCACATGTACATACATATGCACACACACACACACACACACACACACACACACACATACAAACACGTCTACACACTTACCCTATTACTCACGTACATCCATAAGTACATACGTGCATACTCACATACATACATATATACATATATACATACATGTGTATATGCATGCACACATGCATACGCATGTACACAGATGCATGCGCGCACACATGTACACGCACATACATACATACATACATACATACATACATACATACATACATACACATGTACATATATATCATGAACTAACTATTACTTTTTCAGATGCAGCACAGAATTTTGTCAGTGAACAGGTCGCGGTCTCAAAGCGACGAAAATATTTTGACAAATTAAATTTTAATGTTGAAGTGAATCTAACGGATATTGTGTGTTATTTTAAATGGCTTATAAACACCTTCCACGCTGTAATTGTTTTCGTTCCAGCACACGATCTCAGATCAGGTCACTTGCTATGCAAGTGCATCCCTATCTCTCTCTCTCTCTCTCTCTCTCTCTCTCTATATATATATATATATATATATATATATATATATATATATATATATATATATATATATATATATATATATATATACAATTAAACCTTGGGAGAGGCATTATGCCGGTAATAAACACACGCACTGGTTCAGTCCTTTATTAATTTAATTTATATAGTTTTTTGTTAAATTAATAAAGGACTGAATCAGCGCGTGTGTTTATTACCGGCATAATGCCTCTCCCAAGGTTTAATTGTATTTCTTTCAACACACGTATCCACATCAAGAATCTTGCACACGAAATACACATACGAAATATATATATATATATATATATATATATATATATATATATATATATATATATATATATATATATATATATGTATATATATATATATATATATATATATATATATATATATGTATATGTATATATATATACATAGACATGTTCTTGTTTATCAACGAAAGTGTATATAAATACACAATGCATGGTTACTGAGTGTATTATTTACATAAATATCATTTCTTACATATCTTTCTCTGTCACCTTCTATACACATACCTATACACGTACACACATGCGTATGTATGTATGTATACTTACACATTTACAGATATAAATATACACTCACATACACACATATAAATATACACTCATATATATATATATATATATATATATATATATATATATATATATGTGTGTGTGTGTGTGTGTGTGTATGTGTGTGTGTGTGTGTGTGTGTATGAGATGATAAATGATTTGTATCTACATTTACACTAACGCATGTCTGTATGTCTATCAGAGTGGATATATCTGTGTACGTACATAGAAAAAGCAATGTGCAATATGTGCACGTTTAACCTATCTCTGTCGACAATAAGCTAGGGAATAAGTTTAGATAATCTAATCTACAGAGTTCAGTCTAGCAATAAATGAACATCTAGCGTAAACGAGAACAAACGAAATACAGAGATTACGGATGTTCGTAAGATGCGTCTAGCTTTCTTACTTTCTCTCTCTACTTAATACATTGTTATGAAGACTTGTTACATGTTGCCATAAACGTATTTATCTTCGGTTCCTCATTAGGTTTAATAAATCGCCTTATTCGATATGTTGGTTTTCTGTGGAATTTAAAGTAGATGTAATGCTTACATTACACTTAATTAGAAATATAATTTCTCCTCAGTCCTGCAGTGAATTATTGTCCCGGATGAAATGGCTCATGTTTTACTGTATATATATAGGTGTTTGTTAGAGAGAAAGATAGACTGAGACACAGGTAGAGAGGAGAGAGAGGAAAAGAGAGAGAGAGGAAAAGAGAGAGAGAAAGAAAGAAAGAGACAGATATGAGAATCGAGGGAGAGAAACTGGGAGAGCTAAATGGAGGTTGAGAGAGAGGGAGAGAGAGAGAGAGAGAGTGGAATTAGAGAGATAGAAACTGAAAGAGTACGTGTGTGTGGGAGAGAGAATGAGACAGAACGGGAAGAGAAGACAAATTCTTGAGAAATGAAAATTGCACTAAATATTATAATATATAGTATATCTGAAATGAAATAGGTCACTAATGGCCGGAGCATCATTAATCATAGGAATGACCATCATATACCAAAGAGAAATCCTTATGTTGTAACCTGCTTACTGATGTCCAATGCAATTAAGTTATCATCAAATTAGTTACGACCCGTAAGCGCCGATGATCTTTCATGAGCACCTGACATATTTAACCTTGTACGTAACTCTACAGCCTAAATATAGTTTTGTTATGATATACAGAAATATCTCTCACTCATCATTTACTACATCTCTGATATGCGTTAGTAAGAGATAACATGAAGCTGTCCAATCAGACTCGTCACTGATGTGGTACTTCACACGTGTAATGATGAATGTGCTGTTGAGAGGGAGCGCTGTCACCTGCATCGGTTTCTGATCCGGTGTTGCGGTGGAAAAGGCTGAAATACCTACAGAGCTACTTCACCACCTGATGAGACATTAGTTTCTGGTATCAAAGGTAGAGATCAACAGCACTCTCAACATGCTCAATATACAACTCACTTAATAACTCAAATAATTTGAACTTACCCTCTGAAATATTTACCGACGAGTATGTCTACCGGGTGAAGAGTGGCTATAAGAGGAAACCAGGTGAGCAGATATGGCGATAATGATGTAAATAAACAAATAAAACTATTTGCGTCAGATATACAAAATATACATACACGTAGACTTGTAAACAAAGAAAGAGAGAGCGAAAACTGGTATGTATTTATATATTAATAAGCACACAGAATACAAAGGCACAGAAAATTAAAGGACAGAAGGTATCGTGTTACAAGACCGACAGCTCGGTGAAAGGAGAGAATTTAACGTTTCGAGCATAACTCCTCGTCATGGAACATATATTTATATATACTTGAATATACATATATAGAGATATATATGCATGCATTTACATATGTAAGTGCATATGCCAATGTATATGTATGTATGTGTGTGTACATGTGGATGTGTGTGTGTGTGTGTGTCATTCTGTATGTTTGTGTGTATACAAACTAAATTATGTAAAGAGGCATACACGCATTATCATAATTTTGGTTATTCAAAATATTTTTGATATAGCCTTAACGTCTTCATGTATGGATGTAGACTTCAAGAAAAAAGATTTTCTATTAAAATTATTCTCTTTATATATATTGCCAATATCAAAAAAGAAAGATAAAATTGTTTGTCTGGTTGGAAGAACCACTCCTGGTTAATTAGAAATTATGTCGTGTTTTCAATATATCGAAATAACGTCTGGTATACCAGCGTAGCAAATACACAATAACACGCACAATCATATATGTATATATATATATATATATATATATATATATATATATATATATATATATATATATATATATATATATATATATATATATATATATATATATATATATATATATATATATATATATATATATATATATATATATATACATATATATATATGTATGTATATATATATATATATATATATATATATATATATATATATATATATATATATATATATATGTATATATATATATATATATATATATATATATATATATATATATATATATATATATGTATGTATGTATGTATGTATGTATGTATATGGCTTGTGTTCACATATATGCACAATGTATGTATTTGTGTATATGTATGTATATATATATATATATATATATATATATATATATATATATATATATATATATATATATATATATATATATACATATATATATATATATATATATACGTATATATACATATATATAACTATATGTATACACACACTTACACACATAAATACATAGATACATATACACACATACCTATATATATGTATATATGTCCGTATGGCACGAGTATGGCACGGACATTTATTGTGGTTATAGAGTCAGGATTTGACTGCTATTTTTCAGCGTGGTGGTATCTCTTGATACCCTGTATTATAATTTTAAATAATTATTACCTTTGATGGTTTTTATTCCCATGCTGACCACTTGATAGGATCAATATTTTAAATATCGATCTTATCCTTATTTATATAAATATATATATGTATATATGTATATAAAGGATCGTGGGTAAGGCCAAAACAATGCGAAGTGAATTTAAGGTAAATCACAAGAAAACAAATATGTGAATTAATGTAGAATTACCTTGTATTCAATATTTCGGGGTTACGACCCCATATTCAAGAAATCGACGAATATTGCCGATGTGCATGTGGGTGAGCTCACACACGCTCACACACACGCACATCGGCAACATTCGTCGATTTCTTGAATATGCGATCATAATCCAACGATCCTTTATACAATATATTCTGCACAATGTTTCATAGTAATTATTCCATTATAAAATATGTATATATTTTTTAAAGATAAGGATGTAACACTATAAATGCAATTCATACAGACAACTTATAAGTGCAGCATATATGATTAAATCAAATATGTCCTTGGACAGCTGTGTGAGTGCATATATATATATATATATATATATATATATATATATATATATATATATATATATATATATATATATATATATATATATATGTGTGTGTGTGTGTGTGTATGTATATGTGTTAGTGTGTGATATTGTGTGTGAATGTGGGGGGTGTTCGTGCGATTGCGTGTTTGCGCACGTGCGATTGTGTATGTATATGAAAATATATGCAGACACATAGGGCTGAAAAGCATAGAAAAAATTGTTCTTACCTTCTTGCTGCACGGGAGAGAAAATTCAAATAATTGTAATTTTCGGTCAGAAAAAGGCATTGATCGAAAAGTACAGAAATAAAGATTACAAATGAAATAAAATTCTATCGGTCACTTTTTGCCGAACCGCTAAGTTACGGGGACATAAAGACACCAGTATCGGTTGCCAAGCGATGGTGGGCGAGACAAACACAGACACACAGACACACACACACACACACACACACACACATATATATATATATATATATACATATACATGTATACGACGGGCTTCTTTCAGATTCCGTCTACCAAATCCACTCACAAGGCTTTGGTCGACCCGAGGCTATAGTAGAAGACAGTTGCCCAAGGTGCCACGCAGTGGGATTGAACCCGGAAACATGTAGTTGGTAAGCAAGATACTTACCACACCGCCACTCCTGCGCATATGTATAATGTATTATATTTTTTATTTAGAATTTGAACATTCCATTGTACAAAAGTCATGATCATGTATTTCCGCAGAAATTTCGCATTTGCAAATTAGATTATGCACCTCTCCCCCACCCCTTCTTCTGTTTGTTTGCGGTTCAAATCTCGTCACGCTTGACCTTACTCTTTATCTCTCCGTTGACTAATTGCCAAACTTGGAAATTAATTTTTCGGACTTCGTAAATCAATCAACGTTTGGGAACTCTATGGCAGACGACTAATTATATTTTGCTCATTTGTAATGGTATGGCCTGTGTTTATATTAAATATTACGTCCCTATTTGATCTATAAATAATAGTTATAAATTGTTTCAACTCACTGGATTATAGTTCTGTGGCTGTGGGGTAACAGGCTTGCTTCACAACCACATGATTTCAAGTTCACTCCTACTGCGCAGCACCTTGGATTTAGTAGACGGAAACTGACTGAAAGAAGGTGAGGTTTAGTTCATAGTTGATCTAAAAGATTGGGCGTTCTAGTTAAGTGCTGTAACGGATTCCTAGGCCTCCAGATTTACAGCCAAGACAGTAGTTATGGAGCCATTGCAGATTTCCGGCGGATATGTATTTGTCAAAAGGACAACAAGCATTAACGCAAGGCAAACATCTCAAGTCGTATACAATATTATTAAAGGAAAAAGATCAGTCTTACAGTTGTTTCTGTGATGTCGTCATCTCATTAATCTATGCCATCCTCATTTTCCCTATGTTTTCCCTATTTGTCTCTGATGACAGGATATCCCATACTCGGGGATATCACAGAACAAGTAAGACTGGATTTTCAATAATATTATTGTATACGACTTGAGATGTTTGCCTTGCCTTAATGTTTGTTGTTCTCTTTAACAATTATATATATATGCGAATAAGTGCTAGTCTTACAATGAATAAGTCCTGAGGTTGATTTGTTCGACTAAAGGCGGTGCTCCACATTTCAAATGACTGAAAAAGATAAAAGAGTAAAAGAATACAAGAATACCAGTTCACGTCGCCACCCACTGAGTGGGTTATAGTTCCCTGTAATAAATTGTTTTCGTTACGTGAAATATAAACTTTTAAATCAATATTTCCAAGTATGTGCGATCAATCTATGTAGCAGTCAATTCTCTCGGTTGTTTTAATAGATCCTTATTTTGATGATGGTACTTTTAGAAAATGCAGTAGTAACACGTTACCTTTCTCTTCTTTCTCTAAAAACCACAGTAAGTTATTATATACAGATGACGTGATATAAAGGTATACGCGCTTTTGTTTCCAGAAATTTTGTAGCCGTATTAATATTGGGATCTAGAATCCAGATATAAAGAAACAAATAGTTTAACATGTAAATACAATTGAAAAGTTGGCAACGTATGATCACTGTAGGCAGCAAAGTACAGATATTTCTGCCTCAAATCCATTTAGAGCGTGAGGCCGTGGTTTATCTTCAGTATTCCAACTGTAACGTTCAGATTCCATTGCCACCACTATCCTCTTATCAACATTCGGATTTCATGGTTTAAATTCAGACGCGTAAAAGCGGAATTAAGATCAAAATCTTACAGAGTTGTTTGGTTTAAAGTTTCCACTTGGACAGTCTGTAAGTTTTATTATTGTCATTATTTTCTTGACCAATCTCATGAACTCGTCCATCTTAAGCGAAATCGTTATTTGTATTGAATGAATACATTACGACTGAGTTTGCATGCCTGTCACATTGTGACTGGCTGCCGTCTAACACACCAATGATTCAGTTATCATAGTTACTGGAGTTCAGTAAATATCTTCCCACTTCACTGAATAGTAATCGATTAGAGGCAAAAGAAGACGGTTTATTTCTCTTCATATTTACTACAATACTACTAGCTATGATGCTTAAATTGTGTATGAGCGTATGTGTTCGTTCTGTTTATTTTTTTAAAATTATCTCCAACAGAGAGACGTTTCCAAAGTCGACACAAAGCTCTTTCATTCAAAGTTAGGACACATCGGTTGGTGTAGCCATGTATATATGTATGTATTTGCATATGGATATATATGTTTCTACATACACCATTACATACGTGAATATGTAATATTTTAGATACGTATATATGCATATAAAAATGTGTGTGTATGTCCAGACAGTGGTATTTTACATATTCTTATTTTATTAACGACTTATATTTGTAATTATTACATTACGTGTCTGCTTTTGGTTTTAAGAAACTATAACTTAAGAGTTTTAGTACGTTAATTAATAATCAGGTATAAATATCTGAATTTATAATAAGGATAGATGATTGCAGTTCTTTTAAATGGAATAGTATGTTAACGTCTATTGCTCATCTGATTTCTATCACTTGTATATTTTGTTTCTTTCGTAGATTATAACACCAGATCTCTGGTACTCTTTTATCTAAATTTCACAGAGGTTTGGCGAAAATATTCTACCAATATCATTTAATGTTATTGGGTATATACTCTCTTTATAACTGTATTTTCCAATATTTTTATTCTAGGATGATACTATCAACAAAATAAATTATATGCTCTTCGGACAACAGTATAATGCTTCGGCGAAAGTAATGACCAGATCGTATTTCCGAGAGCTGCAAATAGTATAGGTTACACCATAAACAGCTCTCTCCAAACGTTGTCATATTTAGGTGTTTAACTGCATCATGTTTTATTTTAGCTCATCAAATATTTTGTTGTTATTTCTGTTCCTGGATTGCAAAACATCTTTCAACTTGTGGTTACATATACCAGTTGTTGTTCCTAGATAGACTACACTGTTTGTGTTAAATTGTTCATATAAATCAGACGGATGTGATGAAACTGTTACCATTAGATGTGACCCTGGAGTTCTAAGTTCAGTGACATAAAAGGTATACAAAGTGCCAGTAGTTTATCTGCATGTTTTCTTATATATGAATGCTTTGAATATTTATATTTGAATCTTAATAAGCATCTACGCTATTAGATCGGTAACATACCAGAAACCCACGATGAATCTCTTGTGCTTTTCCTATACTAATGTTTGCCTTTGACAATCACTAAGTTAGCCACATTAATAATGAACATATTTTTTCACATTTTCCCTTGCTCGGTCTCAGTTGAATGCCTTTTTTTGTTTTTGATACTCTTTACTGAGAATAAAATTTCATACTAACGGCATCTAACTACGGAGGTGATAGTTTGGAGGTGATAGTATGGAGGTGATTAATTTGTATTCAAGTGTTCTGTTTAGACTATCCTCAAACATTGTCTCTACTTATTGTTTTCAACGCTGTTGAAATGTTCTCTGTCTTCGTTGTCGTTTATACAGGATGATAGTAAAGGAAAAATATGAACCCAAGAAGTAAACACCACCTTCTTGTCCCTTTCACGTAAGCAACTCCGAGAGACTGGGTGTTCAATATGGAGTCATTTACTTGTATGAATACCATGAGTGTCATTGCATAAACGAGACTTGCCCAGATCATCAAAACTTTAGAATTGTTTTCTAAATGCATTTAGTATTGTATTTTATTCTTTCATTTATTATTGAACATATTATTGTTTTTCGTTGTGTAATTGCGTCTTCAGGTTAATAATAACAGTTGTGGAGAAAACATATAAAACGCGGTTATTTGATTAATTTATATACTCTTACTCTATTGCATATATCTCCGTATATATCGCTTATCGCTCTCAACATGAAGAATATGGATCTATGGAGAATTTCATCAATACTAGTAAAGAATGGTCTGTCTTGAACCGAAACTTTTTAAAATATCTTATCTTGAAACATTTTTAAAATGCATGTCTGTTACCTATTAATATATTCTTCTCACTGCTGTGTTTTAATGTTTTAGCTACCTTTATAATTACTGGCAGCTAGCTAAGGATAGTAATATAGTGAGAGAACGTGTAAATTTCAAATAACACATGGAATTATCTTAGCCGCGAGCAAAAACTATGTGCTATAGAAATATTTCAAGTGTATTTTTATTTATGATCCTGAATCAGAGAATAAATTCTCAACCATCAACACTGCACTTGAGCTCAACAAATACCAATTGTGAATGTTTTTCTTTGAAATATTTTACCTCTAAGTGCTATTTGTTTTTGCCGTTTTACAGGAATGACATCATTACCGAATTTATAATTCAAAGAAAAATATAATTAAAATTTTTGATTTCGTCTGTAACTAAAACCAATATGATACTCTCTACTATTTTCAGTGATGTTCCTCTTCGACTGGTCTTTGTTGTACATTCTCACACATCTAGTCATATATTATGAAGCGGTTCTTTACATCAAGAATTCAAGTTATTACAAAGACTTTGAATGAAACTTCGTTCAATGTTTGGCTTCAGTATAATAGCCAGTATTTGCACAAGTTATGAAGATGTAGAATAAATGTTCAACGAACAGTCAGCCACCCAAGCATGAGTCCATACGCGCCAAGCATATATGCGTGTATTATTTTTATGAATATTTGCTTTCGTGGTTTTATCAGCTGACCTTTTCTGTGGGTAGACTTCTCCAAAATGTCACGCGTATTGTTTATATTTCCTGTAGATGCGATTGAGACAAACGTAGACAATTACAGAAGAAACCTCTGCTGTAGAGAATACCACAGTTCATTTATTGCACATATAATTATTAGAAGCCAGTTCCACCAATAAACAGTATTGAATTTACGATTACAGATGTGTTTTTACTATCTACGCTCTAATTTTCATAGTTCCTAATATACTAAACGTGTATATATCCTATACGTGTGTATATATCCTATACGTGTGTATATATCCTATACGTGTATATATATTGGGATTATAGAACGGTATAAGTTTAATTGTCCTCATTATTAATGCACGTCTTTGCATTTCACATCAATTTTGCATCAAATTGGAACGCATTTTAGTAATCAATAAATGATAAATTTAGATACAAAGACAGTAATTTCAAGCAGTGTTCATTCATTTATAAGATTTTAATATTACTGAAGGTCAAGTTCCGCAATATATTTAAAGAGATTGTAGCTTACCCAAATACCCATCATAGACACTCAGCCATTTCAGCCAATCCTTCCCTATCAAAACAATCTGACCTATATTGGCGGCGATGGTGGAGTAGTTAATGAGTGGAACATAACGGCTTTGCCAAGTCGCCATTCTTTGTGTGTCTGCATGCAAGAATACGGTATATATGTTAGCACTGATAAAACCAGTAAAAATATATTCAAAAGTTGTTCAATCTATGCATTATTTAACAAAAGATATAAAATAAACATAATTATTTCAATTGTGAATCAATTGTAAACAATGCACATCGATTTCCTATAAAATCGCATTGCTCTCTTTCAACTCTATGATATCTTTGATTACGCATAATATATGGTTATCATTACAGAGAACAATGTTTGAAAGAATAATTACATGCTTTAAAAGTAATTTCGGAGGGAGGAATCATTTAGATATCATTACATTAAAAGATAAAATACAACAGAAAAATTTATGGCAAAACATTGTACATTGAGTAAAAGACAATTGGTAATTTTAGTAGTTGGCAAATAAGAGATATTATATCCTGCTTGAGTGCATAATGAAGTATTTTATCGTAAGCTAAAAGTACTATATATCTTAATGTATTGCATTTCATTTTTACCAACTAGAGTTATGGTAGCATTAGTGCCTTAGCTACTATACTACTTTCCAATTTAAAGATATGTAATTACGTAATTTATGATGTATGCGATGCATTCTAACAATCCATACAAGCAGTAACAAAAGTATAGTCGATTATCCAATTACAGATACAAAGTAGAAAATAAAAGACAAACATGCTTGCAGTATAGTGGCCACCTCCGACGGATCGTTGTAAGTAAAAAAAAAACAAAAAAAAAACAAGAAACTGAGATAATTGGAGGAAACAAAAAAAATCTAGTTTTTAAAACTTAATGTGCGTCACAAATTTCTGTATAATGAAAAGTCTAAATTTTTGCAAGATCATATCGTTTAGCACATATGAGCCATGGTCTAAAGAATACAGACACCTATTCTCCGATAAAACACAGTGATTCGAATTCCTGTGTTTTGACAGCAATGACGGCAGTCCAAATTGTGAAGTCCTAACAGCAACTATTAAACTATGCAAAAATAGACGCAGATACTCTCTAATGTATATTCAGAGACACACACAAACACACACGCACATATACATAAATATATATATATGTGTGTGTGTGTGTGTGTGTGTGTGTGTGTGTGTGTGTGTATGTGTGTGTGTGTGTGTGTATTTGCATTTGTGTGTGCGTGTACGTGTGTGTCTATAATTGCAAGAATGGTAGAAGGGAGGAATGAGTGTAACTGCAGATTGGAGACCAACCCTAGGTCTTTGCAGCACACCACCTTAACCAAAGTACCAATTTGTATAGAGAAAACGGGTGAACTATCTGTGAGTACCACCCAAGTAAGTGACTGAGATATTTGAACTCAGAAGGCGTAGGAATTGAAATACTTTCTAATGATTTTACTGCTCCATCCATCCAACGCAATGGTTTTGTACTTTTTAGTAATCTCGAGAGAAAGAAAGCCTGGAATGAGTTCAGTATGATTTGAAGTCAGACTGCATATAGATTGAGAGAAAA
>NC_142931.1:137428072-137433072 GCF_046866305.1 Octopus bimaculoides | reverse complement strand
TATAAATATTCTTTTAATCCGTAGAAATATATTTTCTTCATACATTTGTGCTTTTTTATATTTGTATATATCCTCTCTCAAAATTTACAAATTATATGGTTTACAATTCCGTTTTACTCTCAAGCTCCTCTTTAAACTCGTTTCAATAGATCTATTCTTCTTACGCCTGAGTGCTGCTGCTCTATTCTGTTGTTCCGTTCAAATCTCAACCAATCTTGTTGTTCTTGTTCTACCGTGCTATACTTTGGTATATTAGCAGTTAATTGCTTGATTCATTTTATATTTCGATAAATGATTCGCACTTTTTACCGAAATGTTGATTGCATTGATCTTGTATTTATTGTATTCAAACTTTTCTTACGGTGTCTCTGAGATAAATGGCAAGAAGGAAAGTGTAACCTGTAATTTTATAACGATACTCGACAGCCAGTGGTTTGAAATTATATGAACTTAATCGCTCAAGACCCGACCGACAATCTTCCTGCGAGTGCAATCTGCCTATTTACACCCATAAACACTGCCGTGGTAACTTAGAAGAGATTCATTTGATGAATAGAATAGTAGAATTGAACCTGAAACCAAGTAGCTGCCGATGCCAATGTAAGCTTATCTTCTCTTATCCTAAAGTAGTTTATCACCTACATGTATATCAAGTGTTCTAAATCTTTTTGAGTAACATATGCCTCCACTTTTCTCTCTTATATGATCTACCATCAATGCGTCTACTATGTAAACGCATTAAGCCTTGTTATCTGCATTTTGGTGAATGTAACAAATACATCCGGTTCTTATATTTCACTGCAGAAATATCAAATGATATCTTACTATTTATAATGTTTCAGTGTTAATATAGTTATTGTTATTCCCTTGCTCCTAGTTATATTTGGAAAGTAGTTCTTCTGTTTTTCTTATTCCTCTCCCTCTCTGATTTACAAGGCTTTGTCTCGTTTTAGCTTGACACGCATATATTTAAATTTCTCACAAAATTTCTTACAAGCCTTCAGCCCCACTTCGCCTTAATATCTGAATTGTAATTCTCTGTGTGTTTACCTTTTGATTCAAATACATAATACTAAGGTGACACATATGAAATCGCAATGTACGATCCGATTCTTCCTTTGGAAATTAACAGATTGATCCAAAGAATTCAATCCAACTGTTATATGGTATAATTTTGAAGGAATCTACGAAGAGTAGTTTATTGATTTCTTTAATACTGGACGCCAGGATGTATTTTGGTTTCCTCTTGCATAATTTAGAAGTAGGGATAATGAATTTCGCTGGAAAATATCTGCATATAGCAGAATTAATGGAAAATCAGAAGAACTATGTTTAGGTAATTATTCTAGACTTTTTATGTTCACTGTTCAAATACGTCGAGTTCACTTTTCTTCTTATCCATACATGATAGGAAAAATAATTTACCAATTCTGAACTGCTATGGAATTTAATCAGCTAAATTTCAACACCAAATTTGAAGTCACCTTGTCCTTTTATGAAAAGTGACTCTTCTTCTTTTTATCTTTTTTTCCCTTCTTCTTCTTCTTTTTCTTTTTATCTTTTTTCCTTTCTTCTTCTTCTTTTTCTTTTTATCTTTTTTCCCTTCTTCTTCTTTTTATCTTTTTTCCCTTCTTCTTCTTTTTCTTTTTATCTTTTTTCCCTTCTTCTTTTTCTTTTTATCTTTTTCCCCTTCTTCTTCTTCTTCTTCTTCTTCTTCTCCTTCCTTTACGAAAAAATGATGACAGAATTTAGAAGATACCATACAAAATCCAACATAGTGTTGTTCCATATAGAACGAACTGAAGATAGTAAAAGCCTTATACAACTGGAAAACTACTTTAAAATAACCATCAAAGAGCTTCTAATTCTGGAGTAGGTAAATAAATAACAAACGATACAAATAATCGCAGAGCATGAGGAAAACAAAAACAAAACGGTCTTCGATCTTCAAGGTAGACGAGTAGTCCAAAAAATCTATTCAAAATCAAAATGCCTGATAACCAAGAGGAATACTAAGAAAAGGCTGCGATGCAAGTTAAACCCTATCTAAATTGGAACTACAAAGGACCTTAAGTGAACACTGGCAATAAAATCCCTTACGTAGTAAGGACTTAGATATGCTTATGAGGAAAGAAATAGATACAGTAAAACATTGTTGTGGGTGCTCTGGGAATAATCAAAAGTACCGAACAAATTTTGACCAGATTCCAAGGAAACCAACAATCTATGTGGTTCAAAGAATTGAACTGACATCTGCCGTTCACCTTCTCATGGAAGTTTCTCTCCATTTAATATATACGTGCTTTAGGTCTGTGGTTGAAAGCCAGCCGGAAGCTGAAATAAATGGAAATCAAATGAATACGAAAAATATAATAAATTCAACATAGACGCGGGAGTGACTGTGTGGTAAGTAGCTTACTTATCAATCACATGGTTCCGGGTTCAGGCCCACTGCGTGGCACCTTGGGCACGTGTCTTCTACTATAGCCTCGGGCCGACCAAAGCCTTGTGAGTGGATTTGGCAGACGGAAACTGAAAGAAGCCTGTCGTATATATATATATATATATATATATGTGTGTGTGTGTGTGTGTGTGTGTGTGTGTGTGTGTGTGTGTGTGTGTATGTGTGTGTATATATTTGTGTGTCTGTGTTTGTCCCTCCCCCAACATCACTTGACAACCGATGCTGGTTCGGCAAAAGAGACCGATAGAATATGTACTAAGCTTCCAAAGAATAAGTCCTGGGGTCGATTTGCTCGACTAAAGGCAGTGCTCCAGCATGGCCGCAGTCAAATGACTGAAACAAGTAAAAGAGAGAGCAAAAGAGTAACAATATTACAGATGATTATAACAATGTCAATGATATTTATAACACTAATAATGATTATTATTATTAACATTACTATCGTCTTCCTTGATATTATAATTGTGAATATTAGTTTACCCATTAACATTTACAAATTACATAAAAGATGGACGTCCTTAATTCCAAAATTCAACACACAGGTATACACATTATATACTGAACATCAAGCAAAATCTTCCATTAATAAAGCAGTAAAATTCAATTTGAATCTCATTCTCGGCTAATGTTGGACATCTTGATACTAGAAAGGAAGATGTCTAATTTTCCAGTCTATTGCTGGCGTAGCCAATGATCAGTAAATGATAGTTAAATCTCATTTGATTTAGTCGAAACGCCATTACATAATGTTATATAAATATTACTGATAATATGGGAAGGAAACTTCTCGACCGCTGCGCGTTTTAGTATCGGAAGTTATTATCCTTAAGGGCTTTCGTATATGTAGAGCTTGTGCTATTGTTACTTTAGACACATAGACAAGCAAACATACAGAGATATGTGCAAATGTAGTCAGCAATGTACGTAAGTGAGAAAGTACAAATACATACATGCATGCGCACTATCATATATACACATATACATACATACATACATACACAAATTTACTCAATTCTGTGTTGGTGTCTATGTATGTGTATGTGTGAACATTTGTAACTACGTGTGCATATATATATATATATATACATATGCATACACCCACGTTAATATCCTTATGTATATTATGTATATGTATGCATATATGTATTAGTATATATAGAAATGTATAAAGGCATGCTCATATATATATATATATATATATATATATATATATATATGTATGTCTGTATGTATGTATACATATGTGTGTGTGTGCATGTGTGCCCCTGAGCGTGTGCATACAGATAAATACACATATAAATGTTGCAATAAAGTCAATGAACGTATGTAAATATATATACACGTACATATACACATATACATACATACATATATATGTACATATATACACACACTCGCACATATACAATATGTGTGTTTGTGTGTGTAGAAACCTACACATGCACACATACAAATGTATATACATATGTTTGATTATTCATCTATTCAAGGATTACATGTTCGCAAGGCTACATAGCAACATTTGTATATATACTTTTACATGTGTGTGCTAATGATTGGTTACACGTCTACATTAGTATAATATATGCAACGTCTGGCTGCGTTCTGCTTTAATAAATACGGCTTTTATTGATGCAGAAATTTAAGCAGCCATTACGAGAATGTTCACTATTAATCACCGTCTCTGTCTTTCTGTCTGTTTCTTTTATGTCAGATCACAACACGCTTTGCTTTATTCCATTTCCTCTTATAACATACGCATCCCTCTCCAATTACCAAACATTGCGTTCCTCGAAGAACAGTATTTTCTCCTACAATCCAGACTATTTTGCTTTCTGGAGAATATACATCAGAAGCGTAGCTATTTTCGATAACTTTAAGATTTGTGAAGAACTTATAATAGATAGACTATTACCATTCTGCATTTAAAGGCCTCTTACAAAAGTCTCATGCGTTCTATTTTCTTGCTCTCTGTCTCAGTCTATCTGTTCGTGTTATCTGTTATCATACATTTAATTCCTACTGGCAGCCGTAGACTTAATTTGATGTTTCTACTTGATACAAGTATGACGATTCAAGTGGAATATTTTCTTCGCTTCAGGAAAATCTTCACTGGCAAGCGCTAATAAACAAATACACGCATAGGCATTTTGTCGTAAACTTACGTTCAGAGACACACAAAGGTTTGGTAGCAGAATTAGAAGAAACGGAAATCAATACATCAGTGTATATATTTTCTAATTACAATAGGTAGAAAGTTACATGTACTCAGGGGCTAAGCGTATAGTGCACGGCATTTATCAAATGTCATCAAATCTTGATAAGAACCACGCACTGATCTGTGGACCCTTGAGCCATTTCTGTAATTTTCTGCTGATATATGTATGTATGTATGTATGTATGTATGCATATAACTCTCTGTCTCTCTCTCTCTGTCTCTCTCTCTCTGTCTCTCTCTCTCTGTCTCTCCCTCTCACCCCCCCCCCTCACACACACAATCACTCACCACATACGATTTATAAAATAGCACATGGAA
>NC_142931.1:137400572-137423072 GCF_046866305.1 Octopus bimaculoides | reverse complement strand
ATGGCTCAGTGTTATAGAGTAAAGAACGAAGTTCAAGTTAAAATATCGATTAAAACTGATTATATCAAGTGTACACATTAAGATCATACAAGGTCCGCCAGCCAGCCGCTGCAGTAGATCACTAAGAAAAACTACCTTATTGTAGAGTATTTCGTCTCAGTTCTGAATGTTCGAATCAAATATTGCTTAATCAGTACTTGGTCTAATAAATATGCAATAAATATATTTTAAAGTCAATTGCACAAAGTTACACACATGCCTTTCAGCGCACTCAGATGTGTATTTATATTTGTGACGTAAATATACAAAAACATCACCGCAACTCAGTATATAAAGTGAGAAATTGTTTGGCTTCGGAGTGCAACCATATTTGCCATTAGTCTTGGCGCATAGTTTTTCATTTAATGAAAAGCACACCGCTGGACAATATCAGTTTTATCGAAGTTGATTTGTTTATAACCGTATGGCTTCTATGAAACCTCTGTACTTCGTTTGTTGCCAATATACTATTTTCTACAAAGATAATTTCATTAATACTTTTGAAAGCCGCAAGTTTGCCAGACTGCCAATGAACAAGTTCCTATCGAGTAGATAATTCGTAGACAATGCCTTTCTTTTAGATATTTCTGCTTCATTACAATATATATATATTATATATTTTTATGCAGTGCTCTCTTCGAATAGACAGCGAATATGTTTGGAAATATTGAATCATGAAAACACTTTCAAAGCAAATGCAAATTTTGAACATTCCAGAGTCGTTATTATGCTTAGAAACGAGGCATTTTGATAGCATTTACAACACTTACTCCCAAATGATAAACCGTCCACAGAATGAAGATAGTTTTGACGATGTATATATACATTTATATTTATATATATATATATATATATATATATATATATATATATATATATATATATATATATATATATGTCTTTAATTTTTTTCCTATATATGTTGCAGTCATTGGGTTACGTCCAAGCTGTAATACCTCTTTGAAAGGATTAGTTCAAAACAAAAACCCTTGTGGGTGTTTCATTTCAAAGTCTGATACTCATCCTATAGGTCTCCATTTTACGGAAACGTTAATTTACACAGAGGTTAACAAATTAACACTGATTGTCAAGCTACTGTGAAGAACATAGAAATAGAGAACAATCCAGGTACAAACATGCACACCGCCACACATAAACAGATACACCCCACACACATATACACTTACGCACGCACACACACACACACACACACACACACATACACACACACACACACACATATATATATATATATATATATATATATAGGTGAGAGAGTTAGTATGTGAAATCACGTGGTTGGATGTATAAAAGACAAAAAAAGAGTGAAAAGAACTACAGAAGCCTTGTGCTATATGGTTAAAGTATATATTTAAATCGTTATGTTAGAATAATGTTATAACATTTTGAGTATAGTAACATTGAACATCATAGAGTAATCGCAGACAAACAGACATCAGTTTCTTGCAGCAACCATGGATAATGTTTCCAAATTTGCCCACAAACGTTATCAATCTTTTATATAGAGGTAGACGCAACGACGTTGAGAACTCTGTAAAAGTCAAAAGCTTTGCACGTGACAACTCTTACGCAGTAAATGGGATCATTATATCTTTGTAAGTTCGACCACCAAGAGATCCCACACAACAGTCTTTTTTCTTGTGCTTTGTATCTTTTTCAGTATGTATCTTCAATTGCACAATGAACATTTTCTAACATATTATTCTGGATATTTCTCCTTTTATATAAGAGATCCAACCGAGTTGTAAGGTTGATCACGGACACTGATTGCTGACAACACTGAAAGATATCTTTTGAAGAAATGATAGAGAAAGCTAAAACAAATCTTATTTACTGAAACCTCTAGGGTTTTGTTCACAAATAACACAAGTATCTGATTAATAAATATGGAGTATTTAATTCAACCTACAAATTTTAAATATATTTAAATAGATGACCAGATTATATCGAGTCTATACGAACACATTTGTTTTTAGTATGGCAAAATTTAACGTTCATTAACTGTTACAGATATTTATTGGCAGAAATCTCGTCTTGTGCAATTTCCTTGCAATAGTTCTTTCTTTATTTTAAAGTAATTTTCCAGACATTCACTGTAGCTTGGTTTATAATCTGATTCATAAATCACTTTATGCAACAGTAACAAGAACAACAATACAATCTGACAACAATTACAACAACAGCACAAGCAATATATCCTATGATCTTATCGTATGATCTTATATGCGCAATTTTACTATTTTGCTTTTTACTTTTGTTTGTTCTAAATCTAATCGGAATCTATGCCCGCGAAACTCTTTCATAAATTTAATATTCGTATAGATCGTGACTGCTGGCAGTAAGTTATGAAACATATGGTAAGACGCAACTATAATGAAATATTATTATCATTATTTTTTCCTTTTTTGTTGGTTTCCAGCTTAGTCTAGGACACGCAAATAACTTAGTTATGTATGAAGCTTTAATGTTTCTGTTTCTTTGCATTTCCATCCACTTCCAAGTGTCCCTTGTATTTATATGTGTAATTCTCTCTCTCCCTCTTACACTTTCTGTCGCCCACATTCGTTGTACCATACTTGCGCGTCGAATATGGGTATGTATACATGTGTATGCACACAAACACACACGCACATATATATTTGCCATGGGAAAACCAGATTGTAAAATACGTCGGCCAGGCCTTTGTATCTTTCGGTAGGGAAATAGCCTACCCAAGTAACCATCTTATGCTTTAAGTCGATATTCTCATCCAGCTATTTAAATAGCAAGGATCTTTTCTAAAGCAAAGATCGGAATAGTTAATTCGTGTTTAGGGGGCAAAATCCTTCCAGATATCTGCAATATACAATAGTGTATGCGCAATGCAAATAACTACCCTGACTTCCACAAGTCACATTTGAGTGGATACCCACACGATAATATTACTAATTTGACCGCCTGAAAGATTTTTTAAATTTCATTCCATAGGAGACCATTAATTATCCACACTCTCTCTCCCTCTGTCTGTCTCTCCCTCTCTCTATATATATAGATATGTGTGTGTGTGTGTGTGTGTGTATTAATATATACATATATATGTATATATGTATCTATATATATGTATATAGCAATGCATGGATTTTTGCATGTGTATGTATACGTATATACACAAGTGTATTTATATACGTATACATATACACATTCTCTCCAGTGTAACTAAATATAATCCTCTACTCGTAAATAGAAAAGAAGTACATATCGTTTTTCTAAATAAGTTATTAAATAGACTGATTCGGACATTCTTTACAATACAAACACATTTCTATCAGTTTTCCAAATAAAATGGTAAATATAATGAAACTGATTCGGTCTAATATAATTAGATGAGTTAGTTGTCTGGCAGCACTTTTTGAAATTTTAGAGAACGCTTTGCAGTATCCGTTCTGGGTCTCTATGTAACGAATTGAAATACCGTTGAGGCAAATTTTGTCTTCCATCCATTTCGTTTCGATAAAATTAGGAACTAGTCCTGAACTATTTTGAATGGCATCTCCTTAAACCACTATAGGTAATGTATTGCAATATAGGAAGAATAACTTTCTTACCATGGATATCTGCAGAGATGTGTTTCTTCTGGAAACTCTAGACCTCTATTGAGCTAACACACACTGGGTTTTCCTAAAGTGTGATTCTTTGTAAACCGGTTAACGCAGGACAGCAATCAAGACACACTGAACAAATTTCCCCATAAAAAATGTCGGCAAGGCTTTACAGTTATACTTGTTACACGATGCCTTAATCTTAATTTGCAGTTATGAGATATATAACATAAGCGTACCAATTATTTTGCTGTTGAAAGAAAACCAGTAGAAAATTAACACCGACTGGACGTAGACAGTCTCCGATCAAAACACAAGGTTGAGTATTAGGTAGCAAATGTTTAATTAGACTATAGTTGTGAATATATGTAAGCCTTCTATTAAGAAGCCCATCCTTCCTATAAACATCCACACTCGTAATAAATTTTCCACTTGATAATGAGTTTCAAATCTGAACCATTGAAGCATAACATAAATTTCTAAGAGGTTTCGTCTTTTGTTTTCACACTTATAGTTTCAAATTTCAGACTGGCTTCAACTATCTATCTATCTATCTATCTATCTATCTATCTATCTATCTATCTATCTATCTATCTTTGTATCTACCTACCTACCTACCTACCTACCTACCTACCTACCTACCTACCTACTTATCTATCTATCTACCTAACTACCTACCTACCTATCTACCTACCTACCTACCTACCTACATACATACATACATACATACCTGTATGCATTCATGCATACACACACAAACACATGCACAGTTATATAATTAAGCACAAAATGGTGTTTAGAATGTAGAACTGATAAGGTAGCGTTTTATTTAATGCAGTCCCAACAGATTAAAACATTATATACAATACACTACCAACAGGTAAAATCTTAAAGAGGTAATGATTTAAACAGATACACCTGTTTGTGTGTGTGTGTGTGTGTGTGTGTGTGTGTGTGTGTGTGTTTCTCTGTGATTGCATGAGTAACGTGTCCGCGACCCTCTTTTGACTTCCTTCCATTAAGCCTGCCCTGTTCTTGAATTGCTTGTCGACTTTGGAGAGTTTTTGGTATTGGTGATTATCTCCTATTATCAAATGGTGTTCGCCACAATTCCCATTTGGTAATTGCGATATAGCATGTAGAGGCAAAGCTAAGCTCAATAAATCAAGAATGTGTGATATATACTATTCGATATAATTCTCGTTGAGTGTGCCGTTCATATACATGACGCTAGCTTGTCTAAATTATTTCATCTAGAATATTTCTCTTTAGATATGCATATATAATAAATGTATACCCACGTACACACATCAAACAGAAATGTATACCTATTCGATTATATATATATATATATATATATATATATATATGTGTGTGTGTGTGTGTGTGTGTGTGTGTGTGTGTGTGTGTGTGTGTGTGTGTGTGTGTGTGTGTGTGTGTGTGTGCGTGTGTGTGTGTGTGTGTAGATATATATTTGTGTATGTATGCATACATATGATTTGCCTTCGTTTGGTATGTGTAGTTATCAGTGTATTTTTGGCGATTTGATGAGAGTTTTGACCGTTATTTCAAGCAGGTAGACATACTTAATATGTCCTTTGATTGATCTTAATCCCTCGGCTATTTAATGCTATTTTTGGCGTGCTATCGCCTGTATCATTGATTCTCTTATTATCATTTTTTTAAATAGTTACATTGGATAATAACAGAATTAATGATACCTCTGCAAATGAATTTTTCGTGAATTATTTTTCTCGTAAATTGTTTGTTCTTTGTGTGTGTATATATATATATATATATATATACACACATATATGTATGTGTGTGTACACATACACACGGTTATTTTTCTGTACGGTAAAGTAATTTTTTGCTTATTGTCTATATAACCTAGGCAAAAAAAAAAAAGAGAATGTTATTTGTGTTTTGAATTTATGTATTTGTCAACATGGAGTTACAAGCATATTCAAAGTTATCAAAAAAATTATCTGAAGTTGTCAATTTTAAAGCAAAAAGATTTTTTTCGTAAATTTTATTGAGAATGGCGATTTGCTTTCTGTTGTTATCACTTTACTGATACGTTTTACTGGTTTTCTCGGTTTCAGTCTCAATTTGTAAAACAACTCCATTATCAATTTCTTAAAAAAAAATTAACTGACGCATACATAAAACGTAGAAGTCTCTGTGTGTGTGTGTGTGTGTGTGTGTGTATGTGTGTGTGTGTGTGTGTGTGTGTGTGTGTGTGTATGTGTGTGTGTATGTGTGTATGTGCGTGTACAGACAAACAGGCAAAAACACACACATATAAATAGAGGCTGATATTCGGGTCTGAGTTGGCATGACTTATGTAATAAAATCGATAGATGTATACATTGAAATCACTTTGAGGAGAGAAAAAATAAACCAACGTTTCGGACAATAAATCTTCCGCAAGGAAAAGAGGAAATGTGAGCACGTCTTCCGTATTACAGCTTTTAATTTTAGTTAGATCTACTTCGTATAGCGCAGTTCATTTAATAGCGTTGTCGACAGAAAACTTGTGAGTAGTCAGGTTTATTTCATTTTGTGCCTAGATTTCATGAAAGCTCTTCAATTTCCCCACAAATTTGCGGTTTATAAGCCTGCTACCAAAAATATTTTATAGGGTAGACAGATTGATTTGCATATCGTAATGCATTTTCGTCGGTAATTTGATCAATAACTTATTGGTTAACGTAACAGTCATTTGTCTGAATGGAATCTTCTACTTCACATTATTTGGTATATTTATCGACACTCTCCCTCTGACCCCGCTCCATCCCTCTCTATCCCTTCTATCTCGATATCTCCCTCTTTCTCCTTTCTCTCGCTTCCACTTTCTCTCCCATCCTTTGCCTCTCTTTGACACGCGCGTAGTGAAATGTGTGACAGAAGCTATAGTCAGTATTACGATCTAAGTTGGAAAAATATAGAAACCATACGTGGCAAAAAATTGCTGCGTGGAAGGTGTTTCTAAGGCATTTAAAATCACATTAAAAAAAAACTCGTTAGATTCACATCCACATTTAAAATTAATTTGCTAAAATATTTTCGTCGCTTTAAGACCGCGACCAGTTCACTGAAAAATTCTGTGCTGCATCTGAGAAAGTAATAGTTAGTTCATGATATGTATGTAGGCATGTATGTATGCATGTATGCATGTATGTATGTATCTATGTGTGTATGTATGTAGGTATATATGTATGTATTATGTATGAATGCATGAATGTATATATCTACGTATGTATGTATGTGTCCATGTAGGTATGTGCGAATGCATATGTGTATATGCGTTTGTATACGTACCTGCCTATACGCATGGATGTACGTACGTATGTACTTATGTATGTAGGACAGTATTTAGCTATGTAAGTGTGTAGACGTGTCTCTGTGTGTATATATGTGTATGTACATGTGAACGTATGTTTATGTACTGATATGTGTATCTTTTCAAGTTGTCTACATGACTGTTACTCCGTCGAAGGTCGTATACATACATACATACATATATATATATATATATATATATATATATATATATATATATATATAATATAAATTTCATCAAAAGATTAAATATGGTACTTAAAATGTTTGAGGCAACAGAATTTGGTAGGATAAAAACCAAAAACAAAATCAAGAGATTTGGTGAATAAAATTTGAAGGTAAGCAACAAAAATTCAATACGTTATAGCAGTACGTACGATTCGTACAAGCTCCATTTATTCATGTAGTGAGAACACCACAGAAAATATAATGAAAATGTACTCTTCAGCTGCATAATGGAATTTCATTTTAGAAAGTCATTTTGAAGATGTTTGCAAAAAACAACTCTGTGAAGCAGCAGTATAGTCGAGATGGTATGTTTTTTTCTCTTACTCCTGTTTTTTGCAAACATCTTCAAAATGACTTTCTAAAATGAAATTCCATTATGCAGCTGCGTAGTACATTTTCATTGTATTTTCTGTGGTGTTCTCACTACATGAATAAATGGAGCTTGTACGAAGCGTACGTACTGCTATAACCTATTGAATTTTTGTTGCTTATCTTCAAATATATATATATATATATATATATATATATATATATATATATATATATATATATATATATATATATATATATTGTATTTGGGGATGGTCATGGTGCCTGTTTTGTCAATAAAAACATACGCACCATATAATTGGTGCTAATTTGCTTCAGCTTTTTTTATTTTTTACATTAATCGTACTTCGGCCATAGTTTTTCGTCACGCTTCTGTGACCACATTAGCTCATTAGTGGTCCTTTGCTTTTTCTTTCTTACTTCTGTGTCTTTCCTTACTAATGATCAGCTATTTTGTATTTTGTATTCCTATAGTTTTATTTGCGCATGCATATACTCCTATGTGTGTCTATGTTTAATAAGTGCGTGTGTTTGTGGGGGTAAGTGCCTGTATCATCTCTATCACCTGTTTATGAACGTTCATTTAATTTGTTTTTATTTATTTTGCTCATGTGTTTATACCTACTTGTTTTTTTTTCTATTCTTTTACTATTTTTTATATTTAATTTAATTTTGTTAACGTATGTAGTTATTTAATTCCATCTGTTTATCTGTGTATTGTATGATGAAACGCAAAGTCGACCTCGGTGGAATTTGAACTCGGAACATAAAGACAGACGAAATACCCGCGAAGCATTTCACCCGGCGTGCTAACGTTTCTGCCAGCTCACCGCCTTCGTCACTAGTAATAATGAATATGAGATAATGATCGACAAAAAATTATAATGAGATTTCATTTCATAAAGTGAATAAGTTTGCACGAACATTTCAAATTTTCATCTCCCCTAGATATTAACATTTAGTTTGTGACTTCCCCAAAGAAAGCATTTCATCTTAAGGGTTTCATTTAAGGACACATTTTTATGGGTTTCTTTTGAAATGATTTCAATCAACATAAAATTTGAATAACCGCCGCCGTATTTCTTTTTATATATTTTTAAATAAGCATAATTATAAACAAAACTATCATTGTGTGGTATTAAAAGTTAAAGTGCAGCAACCAGCTGCAGTGTATGCATAAAGGTAAGCTGCAGTTGTATCTTTAGCCTGAAAGAATAAGAACGAGCGAACATATTTTTAAAAGCTGCAGGTATTGTAAGTTTAGAGATAATGCTTGATAAGTGTAAGTACTTGTATATGCCAGATACTGGCAGGGGTGAGATAATGTATCAAATATAAATTGAAAATAGAACACAAAGGATATCGCGGTACAAGTGTTTCAAGCTTTATAAAAAACTTGTTATTACATCAGCATAGGTATATTATTGATATAAAAGATTGTTTAAAGCTCTCTTCAGCCGCAATGAATTGTTAGTATATTCTTATACAAACATACCTTTTTAAAGAGATGTGTTAAACCTATTATAATGGGTAATACTAAGTGTACATTTTCTTTTGTGATGCAATCTTTGGACTAACAATTGTTTGCGGCTGAAGAGAGCTTTAAACCATCCTTTATATCAATGATGTACCTATGCTGATGTAATAAGAGATCGTTTATAAAGCTTGAAACACGTGTATCGCGATATGTTCTGTGTTCTGTTTTCAATTTATGTTTGATATATATATATATATATATATATATATATATATATATATATATATATATATATACATACACACACACAAAAACATTTATATACGGACTCTCTCTCTCTCTCTCTCTCTCTTTCTCTCTCTCTCAATCTGTCACACACAATACACACACGAAGACATTTATATATATATATATATATATATATATATATATATATATATATATATATATATATATATATATATATATATATATATATATATATATATTTCCAAGGTTTTAAATTTGTATGTTTAAAAAGGTAGAAACTCTCAACACTACCGATCTTTATTCCATTTATTTAATTATTTACCATTCGATGTCAACATTTCTGTGCCCAACTCTATCCAGCGACTGATCCGTTGGATGTCTGATGTTTGGCACTTCCTCAGGAATAGCTTCCATCAGAACAAATTACGAAAAAGCACAATTAACACAATTAACGATCATAACAGATTATTAAAATACTTGACTATACCTCCGCCATGCTGCCTTTATCTATTTCGTTTACTATATACAAGGGAGGTAACTCTACCTTTTTAAACATACAAATTTAAAACCTTGGAAATATTAACAATAAGAACGACCCTTAAGGAATCTAATTAATGATCCTTTGGGGGTGAAATCTTATGCTATATTGGTAACGATTGCGAAATTTACTGGAAAATTATATATATATATATATATATATATATATATATATATATATATATATATATATTGATACATTGATGTACAAAGAATAACGATGATTTGTCATATACAAAATATAAAATGATTCTGTTACATACTTAATCATCGTCAACACCAGCATCATTTTCAGTAGTTCTGGTTGAACAGGAAAATAATGTTCAAGAGTGTGACAATGTCCATTGTGACATTGTATCCAATTTTCAAATTTAATTCGAGTGCATCTAGTAAAGGTATAAACGTTTACAGTTTACATTCATAGATTCTAATAAAATTATGAATTAATGAATATCTCTAATTGCGAAACAGCTGTAAGAAATACCTAGATATTTCTTTATTATCATCAGATTACTTAATTAGTGGTTATATATTTCGGTTTACTCCTGTTCAGGTCAATATAAATTCTCAGGCTGAATCGAGAATTTACCGTTGTCCTTTAGACCACGAACGCCCTGCGTGAACTAGTACATCTTCAGAGTATTTCTGGTGAGAACATACCATATTGTTCTACATTCTGCTTGAAAGACATCAAAGCATTGTGAGAGAATTTGATTGCAATGTTTCGTACTTTAAATTACATTTTATTCCACTATCTCTTGTCACGCCATACAAACGTTTACAGTTACATACATTTGTTCCATTTTCAGTACAAGCGCACGGTAAGAGTTGATTAAACACGATGTACTTTTAGTATGCTGGAAAGGCAATTGTGAAGTTGAAACTTTCATTTCATTCCCGACAGATTTAGCAGCGTAAGTAACGCGATATATCTATCAATCACCAATGCACCTTACAATTAATCTCGCTTTGGTTGGTGCCACAATTGATTCCCTCACTTGAATCACGTGATACCTGACCTGGAAGAAAAGAAACGCCAGTTCAATCACGACATACTAAAAAAAATATTGGTAGTGATTGAGAAATGAGTCAAATGTATGAAAGATTGTGTTGTTTGCAATTATTTTCATTATCCTTTCATATATTAGAGGTGAACTTCATAGAGATTTAGTTTTGCAAATGACTGTAACATCTTTTGTTGAAACTGTTAAATTTTGGGGGGAAATAATGTGTGTTCCGACTTTATATTTCTCGAAAAAATACGATGACAATAATTATATTTTATCCACCCATTACTTTCCGCTGCATAAAAATAGCAAGTGTGTTGTCTTAACCAAAATGAAACCAGTGTGACATTGTAAATGGATGTGCAGCGTGATCCTAAATGTTCGATGCTGGAATAAAATATTTCGCAGGTTTTAGTCACCTTCTGTATGGTTTTACAGTCAAATAACGTGAGCATTCCAGATTTAAGGCCCAATAACCTATGTGCCAAGCTACTACTGGAGCCTATTGAATATAATAAGTTCTTTCAGCAGTTGGTTTTGCAATATATTATGCAAATACAGAAACTATAATATAGCAAAACGCAGATCAATAGAAAAAGGTGCAGAGACAGTGTTAGAGACAGAATGTGTAAGAGAGAGGGAGGAGGAGACTTATATATATATAGAAAGAAACATATAGAGTATCAAAGGTATTTTTTATTACGCTACGTAGAACAAAGTATATTTACCGTGCTTCCTTTTATTAATGTTTACTCCACTAAGTATTTCTTTAAGTGCCTATGGAAATGATTAACATAATAGTTGCTTTGAGATTTCCCATGGCATGTTTGTTCCCATTGAAATGCAGGGAATTTGGATTTTTTTTTTTTTTTTGTGGGTGCATTAATCCTTATTTCATGTGAAACATATAGGCAAATCGTATTTTAAAGTCACTGACGCCCAGAAACTTTCTGTGGATAATAAAATCTTGCCTTATGATTAATAATAATTCAACGCAAAAATAATCTGGAAGAGATAGACAGACAGGCAGACAGAAAGAGAGAGAGAGATAGAAAGAAAAGAAGAGAGAGAGAGAGAGAGAGAGAGAGAGAGAGAGAGAGAGAGAGAGAGAGAGAGAAGGCGTAGAGAGAATTATAGGTAAGGACAAACTGAGAAATAAAGTCATAGAGATATTCTACGGAACTGAATAATGCAGGAATTGATTTAAAGTTATCATCATTCAAGTACGGTAGTAGTTGAATAATATCCTTAAGGCCACAATTTACTCACACGCAGCACATTTCAGAACTTGTCGCTAATTCAGTTCTTAACCAAATTGAAAACTGTTAACATTTCTGAAGAGGACTGGTCCCTAGCTACATCTTGGCATATTCAAATTAAAATTTGATCCAGTACACAAACGTTTGCATCAAAATTTGTAGCAATGTTGTAGGAGAGTAAGTAACGCCTCGAATGAAGATTAAATCTAAATAACCTTTTTATTCTAAACGCAAAATATATTTATCTTAGCTTCAGTGATAGAAGAAAGCATGAAGAATTTTATAGATTTGTTCCCATGCAACAAAAATTTGTATGAAAATGTTGTGAGGTAGAACATCATGAAAAAATTTATAAGTAACGCAAAAAGTTGGATTAAAGTATGATCATTTTTTTAATTTAAAAAACAAACTATATTTTAATTAAGTTAAATCGATAGACCTCAACTCGAGGAATGCCATGGTATCAATCTCATGCTATGAAGTTCTACAAGAATAAAGTTATGAGTATTCAACTTGGTGGAGACAGGATCAAACTATGAGTATTATCAGCCAAAATAGCTTTGCCACCAAATCTAGTGTCCTGGTAATTACAGCAAAATAGACAGAAGTGATTATTTATCCTTACATGCTGGGCCAGTAACATACATAAATTGAAATGTCATATAGGTTTGAATTTCTCAGTTAAATTTCCTTTCATAGTTTAACCACTAATTCTGTGTATAATGGCTCACACTGATAGAAGTGCGTACAGGCTTCTGCATACACGAGCAGATATGAAGAACCGTACGTGCTCCCATTCTTATCTTAGAAAAATATCCACGACGTTATAACGTGTGGAAGAGAGGCTGAACCACATTTTACTAGTAAAAATACAGCTGATGGGAGCAACATGAAATGAATTGTATTATTCAAGGGCACAATTCGCTGCTCCATTAAGAATTGAACCAACGATCTGTCAAATATGATCCTAATATCCAACCCAGTAGGACAACTTATATGCATATATGCATGTTGCGTATGAGCAATATGTCATTCATGGACAAATAATTTAGGCTATACATGCTACTTACTAAAAGAAATCTATGAATACATCTGTAAGTCTAACGAATGAAAATTGTACGTATACATATTTTATACACATTATATGCTCGTAGAAACGTGCAAGTATATGCATTTATGAATGTATGTACAACTACATCAATATTCATGACATAGATCTTGTACAGTCAATTATACATACATTTAAATCTGCGTATAAGCAAATATGTGCCCGACCAGAGACAGATGCACAATAAACGTATCAAGCATACAAACAAACACAAACAAAAACACAACCAACAACACAAACAAACAAACACACACACACACACACACACAAGCGTACTCGCACGTATATTCACAAACAGGTGTGTGTGGGCACATACCTTAATATCTATGTGTGCATGTGCGTGCGAGTGTGTACACACACCTCTAATTATGTGCTTCGATGTGTGTGTGTGTGCGTGTGTGAGTTTTTCTGCATGTACATGTGCATATATACGTAAAAGGATATATACATATATACATGTTCCTGTATACACAATCACGCACACACACACACACATGCACACACAAAAACATTTACATTATCTTCTTTGTGTTTATATACATATACAATTATATATCCATATTTGATGAAAATAATATCAATAAAATTTGTAATAATAATAATAATAATAATAATAATAATAATAATAGAGTAAAGGGGAAAGAAACTCCATTTCAGAAACCTCCTTAATTTTATTGCTTCAAAGTAAACGCTTGACTCATATTGCAAACATTGCATGTGTGTCTACAATGCAGCATGCATAGTTGCGTATGCTTTATTACCTTTGATGCGATAAACTGCGCAACAACCTCAATTAGAGAGTATAAAATCTCTTTATACAGGAAATGAAAAAAGTAAATAAATAAAAGAAGGAAACAAACAAAAAAAAGGCGATGGAAAGCAAAGCACTTGCAAGTTTCAGCTTTGACAAAGGTGAAGCTCAACAGAAGCAACAGCCGTTACGACTCCGTTAATGGGGTGCCTATGGAAGTTAATTCCTTTGAAGTATTTTTCATACTATTAGACGTTGCGTTAAAAAGATAGAGTTGAGCTAAACAGAAAGAGATATACGAAATATTCGCTTTATTGATACTTAATGTAAACCGTCAGCAGTGACAGAGTGGAAATATAAAAGCAGAAACGATTTCAAAAAGGCATAACTGTCAGTGTAAACTTTGGCTTTGCATGATAAATATTATTGCAGATATTCTAAATACGGGGCGAAGTGTCGAGCAAATAAAATGTACTGGAAATATACCGAGTAATGATGAAAGAACAGGCACATGGAGATCATGGAATAATTTACCATTAAATAACTTACTGTTAAGAAAAATAGCATTACGCTTTGTTTGTAATGAACATAAACCTAACCGAAATGTCACTAGAAGTATTAAGGAACGACATTATTGTGGCTGAATCGCGTATAATATCTCACTTCATATTCATTATTATTTTTCTAATTTAAAAGAAAACAAATCATATGAACTCTAGTGATGGCGATATATATATATATATATGTATATATATATATATATATATACGTACATACATACATATACATATATATATATATATATATATATATATATATATATATATATATATATATATTTATATATATATATATATATATATATATATATATATATATATATATATATATATATATATATATATATATATATATATATATATGACCGGGCATAGAGAATGTACTATGCTGACAAGGCATAGTATAATCCAGTTATGTAAATACGAGTCTACATCGGCTTTCTTGTTACATGTTAATATTGACACACTGGTAACAGGTCTTCAGCATCGTCATCAACATCTCCATGAGGATCATTATCCGCTAATACCTGAATAGCTACAGCGGCAGACAGTGAAAAGTGCTTTGCATTTGTTCTTCCATCTATTTAGTTACTAAATTCCAAGGGTTGCAGAGTGCTTTTTATCCTTTTAGAGTCGATGTAATCAATCAACGTCTCCCCATTAATATTACTGCCCCTCTGGCTAAATCAGAGAGCATTAACCCCCTGCTCTAAAATCGCAGGCTTTGTGCCAAAAATATCATTATTATGATTATTTTTATAATAGTAATAATAATAATAATAATAATAATAATAATAATAATAATAATAATAATAATAATAATAATAATAAAAATAATAATAATAATAATTATTATTATAATTATTATTATTATTATCGGGCGAGATGTTTAGCAGTATTTCGTCGGTCTTTGCATTCTGAGTTCAAACTCCGCCAAGGTTGACTTTGTCTTTTACCCTCTCGAGGTCGGTAAATTAAGTACCAGTTGAAAACTGGGATCGATGTAATCGATTTAACCCCCTCTGATAGAAATGAAGCGATAGATAGGTAGATATATTAATAAATAATGTGATAGATTACGATGTTACAAAAGAGCGAACATGCAACATGCACTCACATGCTTCTTTGTGTACCACTGCGTGTGTATATAGCGATACATGTTCGCACAACTCCACATGTAAAAGCGTGCACAAACGTGACCACGCACGCGTATATTTGTGTGCATTTTAACGATCATAAACATGATTACAACTATTCCTGACAAACGGTTTAACATCACGGATGGAAATTAGAACGAAAACAGAAACAAAAAAAACATTAACCGAATATTAAAGAAATAAAAACAAATATTAATAGTGATTCCTGGATGAAAATTACACGCATACACACTTACACACACTCACACACATACACACATACACACACACATATGCAAACATTGAAACATAACACGAAAACGGAAAAGCGCGCGTGTTCGTATTTCGCTCAAAAGGAATATAGCTTTTGTAGGCGCGATGTATAGGAAAGTGAATTATTAGTATTTGCATGTAAGAGACAAAAGTTACACGTATTAATACTTCGGGGCTGGTAGTAAGCGGGTATAATATACCTGAGTAGCATTTAGATATGTACTAGTCAATCACTATGCGTAAACACACGTGAATTTATACTTGTATATAAATTCGTGTTTGTCTGTATGCTGTATACAAATATATATGTTATACATTTATGTAAGTATATATATAGTATATATATATATATATATATATATATATATATATATATATATATATATATATATATATATATATATGTGTGTGTGTCTGTGTGTGTGTGTGTGTGTGTGTGTGTGTGTGTATATGTATATAATATGTATGTATATATATATATATATATATATATATATATATATATATATATATATATATATATAGATATATATATATATATATAGTCCTAGGCTTGCAAATAATAAGTCCCGGGGTGGATTTCCTCGACTAAAGGCGGTACTCCAGCGGTGCATCAGATGACGACACGAACTATACAATTAAGAACACTTGAAAAGAATTAAAATCTTCGGCTTATTAAATGATTCCACGATCAACGTTTTTCGTGGAAATGAGTTTTCTAAATTAAAACGAAACACATTCAAAAGATTTAGTAAGAGGGGTCATCGCCACGACATATATGGGAGGGGTATATTTATGGTTTATGGTCTTGAAGGGATTAGTCGGCATGGTAGGGGATGGGGAGAAGAGCAGAAGGTATCCGTTCCTCAATTAAGAAAGAGGTTGTTCCTTTTATCTTAAGATACAATTCGAATAGAGTTACAGTGTTAAAGGCGAAATATAAAATTCACATTGATTTATAAGTATATCTACTTAAGATCCCTTTTATGCCAGCTTTATTGCTAAGAGTATGATGGATGGTGGCATAAAAATCAGACTTCATCTTGTTAATATACAGGTAAGTAAGAATACTATTAATAGCGTATCATACCACCATTATATGAAAGCAAGGAATAATAGTAAGAGAGAGATTAAACGAGAGAAAAAGAAATAACATAGCAAAAATATGTTATCCATAAAAAAGAGGCGGTCCTAATGAAAGAATTAGGATACTTTTAGGTTGCCAAGAAAGTTCTTGCGGAATTTTTAATTTTGTTTTTAATGATGTATTTTCAAATTAATTTTCGTTAAATTACTTTGACTTTATATATTATTTTACAGCCCGTTTTTCGCTCTATCTAATAGTGTTACTGTTTTTCTTTTTTTGAATAATTACGATATTTTTTCCAGAACGTTGAATACAACATGGGCAAAAAACAAATTCGCACAATTTTCTTATTCCAGTTCAAGCTAGGCCGAAAAGCTGTTGAAACAGCTCCCGATATCAACGATGCGTTTGATTGAGGAACCACTAATGGACGTACAGCATAATGGTGGTTCAAGAAATTTCGTAGCGGTGACGAGAGTCTTGAAGATGATAAGCGTAGTGGTCGGCTATCGGATGTTGACAACGATCAACTAAAAGCCTTAGTCGAAGCCAATCCACGCACAATTGTTCGATAGCTTACTTCTGAATTAGACGTAACGTATACGACGATTTCCAACCACTTGAAAGAGATTGGAAAAACAAAACTACTTGAGAAATAGGTGCCACACGAAGTGAACGACAACGCAAAAAAATAAAAAAAATAAAAAAACGCTGTTTTGAAGTGTCATCTTCCCTTCTTTTATGCAACAAGAACGACCCATTTCTCGACCGGATTGTGACTTGCGATGAAATGTGGATTCTTTTTGACAACCGGCGACGCTCAGCTCAGTGGTCGGACGCTTAGGAAGTCTGACCCCACTTCCGGAAGCCAAAGTTGCACCAAAAGAAGATCATGGTGATTGTTGGGCTGCGGCCGGTCTCATCCATCACAGCTTTTTCGATCCAGGCCAAACCATTACAGCGGAGAAGCACTGTCAGCAAATGGATGAAATTCATAAGAAACTCCGACTACCACATTTTCAAGCATGCGAATATAAGTATTTGGTGGTGAAGCATGCAGGAAATATTACTAAAAGTGGGCGGCTTGTTGTACCGGAAGTATTGTTGAATGTTTCACACATAGCAGCGATGTGAACATGCTGAAAAGTCTCGCATTTTACTTACGGGATAGAATCGTAAGCAAAGAAAGTAATGCAAGTCTTTTGTCGGAAATAATATTTGTTGCGGTGATATTTTGTTTTAAATGTAAGAGGAATGAAGTGATGTCTAGGTGAAAGGTTTGGCAAATTATCAGAACGCCCAGGAGGAACTTAGAAGGTACACAACTTAAATACCATATTGGTGAATGTTCACCTATTATACGATACAAATAGTCATTACGCAAACGTGGTTACATGAATGCACGCGAACAGCCACAAATACAAAGAGTCACAAACACAGTTTCCATTCACACATATGAATATCTATGTGTATAGTATGGTTGCGTGGTAATTAATATATCTGAATGTGCAGTTTCAAAATATTCTGTTTCGAATAGCCAAACTTTGGGAGAAAATATGACTACAAAATTCTAATCTTTGCATCTAAGTTTATTAAAAAATATCTAAAACATGATATAGATTTGGTTTTTTGATCAAAATATTATTCGTATGGCGCGGAAGAAATGATATCATCATGTTGCGTTAGTTTGTGGTCTTCTAGTGCTTAGATCTTCTTTGAAGATATCCGATAGGAAAAATAAATAATAGAGAGAAGTTTCGTTGAAAACCGACTTCTGAATAAGTAAGGAATGTTATTACGTTCAATGAAATTTGCTTCTTTCCTAACTAAATTATTATCAATAATGTGTTATGTCCAAACCATTCCTTGAATCTTTGTACTTTAAATTGGATATATGAATGAACTAATGTATTCTTATCAGCTTTTAATGTTAGATAGTTAGATAAAAATAAAACTCGGCAATATCCTTAGTATATTAAAGGTATATACTGTTGTGGGTTAGGCTTCTTATATTGCAATTAAAGTATCCTGTACCCAAACGGCTTTGTTTACTCCACTTGTATTTATTCCGAACATACAATGTACGTTATTCATCGCAGTATGATACGGCATTGACCATGTCATTATTTTAATATGGTATGGCATTGATACAATCCATAGAGCGTTAGATAAAGAGCCGATGTTAAGAGATGAAAGTCAAGCTCGTTATTGTCTCCATGAGATGACAATGTCTCTTTAAGTACACTTAGGTTAATGTAAAATAAAACCACGTATTGTCCGTGTTGTGTGGCCTCCTTACAGAATCTATAGGATCTTTGTAGACCCTGCTGTTAGGTAACGTCAAGTGGCTCTTAGGATGGGATGGAGACAGACAATGGGCTTTGCAGTATTTCATTACGTTTCTTTCCGTTCTTGGTATTGCACCGGGGTCAAATTGATAATTCTATCGTTGTTGATGGAATGAATAACTGTCTAATACTGAGCACAACCCAATGTTCTCTTACTTTCGTTAAAATATGTGACCTCATGCTTATACTTGAGACCATAATATGATGAAAAGTTTCCTTTGTGGTTTGCAATACGGGATTAGATGTCTCATGAAATTTTAGCTTTTCTGCTTATAGTAGAAATGATTATTATTGCTGTTGCTTGATTGTTGTTGCTGCTATTAATATCATCTTATGAAGAACTCTTAGTGTCATTTAGAATCAGACGAACTGTTTTCTTGTAAAATATTATGTTGCTTCTTACACTCTGCGTTCTATAACTAACGTGGTCAATTTTGTCGTTTATTATTCCAGGGACAATGAAAGAAAGTACCAGTCGCAAAGGAAACGGATTGACATTTTCATTGTCACACTCAATTCCAATGAAGACTATGTTATATTCCCTGACTTCTGTACAGAAACTCAGAATTGCTGGGGTGTCAGTCACTATGGAGCGGCTAAGCCAAAGCATGGCTGTCTGAAGATTTGCTCAAGTAATTTGGAAAGAATTGTTTTTAATAAACACAGCCTCTTAAAAGAAGTTTCTCTGAGACAAAAATATTACATCTCACGCTATTCTACGTTTAATATATCCGTTTTGAAGTGCACAACGTTCAAATTCCGCCGAAGTTGACTTTGCTTTTCATCCTTTTGGGGGTCGATAAATTACCTACCAATGAAACAATGTGGTCGATGTAATTGACTAGTCTCCTCCCTCCAAAATTTCAGTCCTTGTGCCTTTGTTAGAGAGGGTTATTATTATTAAGCTGACAATCTGGCACGGTCATTAGCAGACTGGGTAAACTATTTAGCGGCATCCGTCTTTATGTTCTAAGTTCACATTCCGACGAGGTCGAACTTACTTTTAACATTTCGGGCCCGATGATATAAGCAAGATTTGAGCACAGGGTTGGATTTAATCGACTAGCCCCTTCCACCATCTGTCAGGTCTTCCGATAATAGCAGAAATGATTATTATTGTTGTTGCTGTTATTGATATTATTTTATGAAGAGTTCTTAGTATCCATTCAGTGTCGGACACATTGTCTTCTTGTAATAAAATAAATACTTTGCCTCTTACATTCTGAGTTTGATTACCAACGTGGTCCTCTTGGTCATTCATCCTTCCAGGGGCGATAAAATAAGGTATCAGGCAAGTATCAGGGTAAATGTTAGCCACAAACCATTTTTTCTCATAATTGCCAGCTTCTTGCTTAAATTACAACTAATATTATTATAAAAATAATAGTAGAAGTAACAATAAAAACAAAAGCAAGATTATCAACAACAACATTAATGATAACGATAATGGTTTCCAATTGTGGCAGAAGGCCAGCAATTTTGCGTGTAGGGTTAGGACGGCTATTGCTTCTCCAGGGCTCGACTGGAAATTATTTTATCGACTTCGAACGGATGAAAGGCAACGTCAACCCTGGCGGAATTTGAACTGAGAAACTAACGAGCTGGAACAAATGCCATTAATGCATTTTGCCCGGCGTTCTAACGGTTCTCCCAACTCACCGCCTTAGTAGTAGTAGTAGTAGTAGTAGTAGTAGTAGTAGTAGTAGTAGTAGTAGTAGTAGTAGTAATAATAATAATAATAGTAATAATAATAATAATAATCATTCATCACTTAACGTTACGCCTTGGCAAAATGGTCACCGAAACAATATAAAATAACCTATAAAATACCAATAAAGGAAACCAAATTGAAGCCTTTGATGTTGGAAGTCTTGAAGTCTTGACGTCTTTTTTTTTTTTTGATATTTTAAAGACACCATTTCTAATTCCCTCTATTCCGAATTACGTCATTTATTCATTTATTGCGAACAATAACGTTAACTTTCATCCAATTTCTCAGATCATATAAAAATATATCGATCTCATATTTTCTTTTCGAATTTTCAAAAGCGAAAATTATAGAAAAAAAAAGTCTGCAATATAACAACAAAAATCCCAAACGACAATGCCGATTGATTTCTTTAGTCCATTGCTTTCTTTACTCTGTAAATTCGAAGCTCTGTTCATTTCTGTTCAACGATATTTTAAATTGATTTTACAACACTCAGCCCAGTCGCTCCACCTTCTTATGCATTTTTTTCCCGTTGCTTATTTGAATAAGACGAAATGACAAAATCTCGTGAGACATTATCAACTGCATGAGTTTGTATAGATATGCATGATCACTCACACACGTTTACAAATACACGCAACTATATAGTGGCACATTTGTATACGTGCACGTATGCTTAAATTCAAAGAAAACGCGCATTCGAATATTTCCATAGAAACCTTCCTGCATAAAGAACTATGTAAACCTTTCCACACGTAGAACCATATAGATCGTTACGTTCGAACATATGTGTGTCGAACGTAGGTGTGTCTCTGTGTGTGTATGCACGCACATAGGTACGCACAGATTTTAGCAGCAGAATAGGAAAACAAACGCACAGTTACCACTACTTTCATTCGCTTGAATAAATGCAAAAATCTCAACGCATTCATATGCATTATATATAAATTTTATAATTTGAAACTGAAATACACATTTTCACGTAAAGGAATAGAAAACAAATACATTTATTTAAATACACAATCTGGCCTTAAGACAAACATACACATGTGGACTAATGTCAGTATTTCAAACGCAATATCTTCGAAAAATCGATTTCCGAACTTTGCATAGCTTTCCTTTTAAGTGAATCAGATTGTGGCATGATGCTAAGCAAAATGGGTTGCGAAATCTACCAGCTTCACATCAGCATATCAAACAGGAAAGGGCCGTGCCCGTAGCATTTGCAGACCTTCTTAGAGCGACAATCTTTGGATGACGTTTAGTTATCTTCAGGTAAATATTTCGCTTTCTGAAACAATGTTTTCTGTAAAGAACTAGATTGAATATTGCGTAAAAACACAAAGAATTCTTTAGAACTGCAGAGTGAAAACAAGAGTGTTGTGGACGAATAGTTGCAATTCTTATTTGACGGGAATTTATATAGAAGGTAAGAGTAGTAAAACACACACATACA
>NC_142931.1:137383072-137398072 GCF_046866305.1 Octopus bimaculoides | reverse complement strand
GTGGGTGTGTGTGTTTGTGTGCGTTTGTGTAACTGTGTGAATTCAGGGGCTTTACAAACCCATTCCTGCTGTGAGTCTTTAACGGGAGAAAATTACATTCTTCATACTCTACAACCAATATGTACATGCATCCGTGCATCGATACACACATCCAAACTTACAGAAACTTGCACACAAAGACAGACACACCCCACACACATACACACAAAGACACATATGTTTATGACACAACGCACATCTTTGAGCCGATAATATTGTTAAATGCTTATTCCACTGTAAGCTGTTATTTATGATAAATCTAGTTCACTTATGTGTGAAAATACCTTCCAAACATTTTACTTATAGGATAATTAATCAATTTGATTGTTAACTTCGTGCTATTTTAAAGATAGGTTATTAGTCATGACAATTGTTACACCGTGTAATTTACAAGAAAAAAAAATGTTAGAATATTGTTATCTGTGCTTTAAAATGATGTATAGGTTGAATATGCTCGCAGAAATCGACTGGAAAGTAACTGCCGGGTTTTATTTAAAAATGATAATCCCGACAAAAGAAACACGATGATCAGCAACAGATGCAACTGAATATTCGCGTAGAAAGCAATACAAGCAAGAATAATAACAACCCTTTCAATATAACTATTACTTTCATTTCCAATATTATCTGGGTTCAGCATGTAACGGATACAGTTTATTGCATGCGATAGTAGGCTTTACTTCAGACATTCCAAACGGCAACAAGCAATATGGTGAATTACTAGTGAGAGCACTGTACTGGTTGGCTTTATAACTGCTTTTGTGTTATGTTGCATGCAGCTGTAGAATGTCAGCTAATGTAATTTACTTGCTTTGCTATTGTCTACCCTATTGATATTTCTATTCCTTCAGTAATTAAGGGGATACGGTGGAGGGTGTCGCAGTAACAGGAGAGGAATTGTTGTGTTAGATATAGAGAGTGACTGTAGGAGATATGAAGTATGATATAGGGTAATGGAGGTACATATGTCAAGGAGGCACAGAAACTGAGATTGAAAGGGTAAGGGAGGTGCAACGAACATTGGGAAAGTGGGAGAGCGAGAGTGAGAGAGAGAGAGAGAGAGAGAGAGAGAGAGAGAGAGAGAGATGTAAAGAGAGATCGTAAAAAAGAAAGCAATTGTGAATGAAATATAGATAAATGTTGAGTAATGAAAACTGACATGGAGTGAGAAAAAGTGAGAGATAGGAAGAGGGAAGGATAGAAAAAGAGAGGGTTAGAAAGAGAGAGAGAGAGGTGGGGGAAAAGTGAAAGTATACATAAAATAGGCGGCGAAAGAGTGAAACAGAAGAAACAGCAATTTAGAATATCAGAAAGGAAATAATAGTGTATGGGGAAAATCTAGACAGAAGTGAGTTAAATAAGCTAGGTAGACCGAGAGTGATACAGTGTGAGGAGGGTTTCAGAGAGAGGGAGAGAGCTAGAGAAGAAGAAGAAGAAGAAGAAGAAGAAGAAGAAGAAGAAGAAGAAGAAGAAGAAGAAGAAGAAGAAGAAGAAGAAGAAGAAGAAAAAGAAGAAGAAGAAAAAGAAGAAGAAACAGAAGAAGGGGTGTGGTAGTTGGGGAAGAGAAATAGGGAAAGAAAATGTAAACAAAAGAAAGACTGTAAAAGAGACACAGAAACAAAGTATCTGAGATAGAGAAACAGAGAGAGAGAGAGAGGGGGGGAGGTAGAGAAATTGTCGAGAGCGAGGGAGATAGAGAAATGTATATACAAGGAAGAAATGCGCAGGCATTGAGATGGAGAGAAAATAAGAAAAAAGTTGTCAAGACAAAGAGATTGATTAATAGAAAATAATAAACTATAAAATACTATTATATGAAGGAAAAAGAGACAGCGAAAGGTAGGGAAAGAAAGAAAGAAAGGAAGAAAGAAGGATAGATAGATAGATAGATAGATAGATAGATAGATAGATAGATAGATACATTGTGGAGGGTATGGAGCATTCAGTGCGGCATTTTGATTGCAGCGTGTGAATAAAATAGGGATCAAGAAAAAAAAAAAAGACGTGAAAATGAGTAATTTTAGATGAATACGCTGGTTGAAAAAAAAAATATTATCGAGAGCAAAACTGATATGAAAATTAATAATAGGTTTATCACCTGACAAGAAATTGGTGATAGAAGAATAGTCGATTTAATGGTATCAAGTGATCTGCTATGTGATTAGTATTTATTTTATTGCATCTCAATGAAACGAAGACGTAGACAGCATTCGTAGTACATGAATTTAGAAAGTATAACACTGCTATTAAAAACTATAATACCACAAAATATCTTGCTCAGTATTGTCATCAAGTCATTATATCACTCCCACTACACATATTGGAATGCGCTATATATATATATATATATATATATATATATATATATATATATATACAGAGAGAGAGAGAGAGAGAGAGAGAGAGAAACAAAAGACAAAGACAGGTGTATAAGCAATAAACATGTGAATTAGTTTGAGGCTCGGGAAGGTGAGAAAGTCTTTTACGTTACGAGCCTGCGCTCGTGCATATATATATATATATATATATATATATATATATATATATATATATATATAAAGCCTTGAGCAAAAGCATTAGGCCACCCCAATGTTTTGGGGTTCTCCTATCTTAATGTTAATGAAACTCGTGCACACGGTATGAGAAATCTGCACTTAACTCTATCCAGATTACAAGTTCAGTTTTATACCTGTAATCGTTAGGGCGCTGGGATATGTAACACACTGCCTAAATAACAATCTTGAGAAATTAGGCTTTTCAAAATCAGAAAGGAGAAATTGAATTCGAAGTCTACAGATTCAATCCCTCACTGGAACTGTAAAAATCTGTAAAACTTTCCAGACGTTTTTCGCTTAAATATATATGAGCATGTGTAGATATGTAACTATATGCATGAGAATACATTACGTACAAAAAGCAAAACATACCAATCTGCTCTTATATATATATATTATTTATATATATATAGATAGATAGATAGGTAGATAGATAGATAGATAGATATGTAGATATATATATATATATATATATATATATATATATATATATATATATATATATATATATATATATATAAATACATACATACATACATACAAACATACATACACATACACAAATACCCTGCAGCTGATGTTGAAATTCCAATAAAGTTGCCTTGGGTCTAGATTAGAAACCGGTTCTTTTTCTATTGGCAAGAAATCTTGAGATAAAACTAAACAATGACACATATATAGCCTTCCAAATCCACACGCAAGGATTTGGTGGACCCAAATCTATAGTAACTGTAGTAGTAGCCACTAAGCCAATGTGCCACGCAATGTTTCTGAACCTGGAACCATATAGATATTATGGTAAAGAGAAAGAGATAGAAAGAGAAAGAGAGAGAGGGGAAGAAAAGAAAAACAATGAAAATGTACTCAATATATGTATCATAATCTACTTTGAACCATTTGGTTACAAAGCAAGCTTTTTAACAACCCATTTCTACCATGTCATTTGTTAGGCCTTCTATGTTCTCATATAAATATCGCCGAATTTGACTTTGTTTCAGATTTCTATACCTGATGGCATAAGTGCCTATTACGAACACCAATTGATGATGATAGGTTTCGGTTGTCTTACAATTGTGTGACTTTGTGCTCTTATGAAAGGAATATATTCTATTTGTTTCATTTGGAATACTAAGGGTAGTAAAATAGGGAGAGTACCGAAGAAAAGGTTTCCGGTATTTAGTTACATTCCTTTATATTGTGATATGAAATTTCAGCAAGATTGACTATGCTTTTCATCTTTCATGGATCGATAATATAAGTACAAGTCTAGTACTTGATTTGATTAACCTGGCTTTCAGCCCTGCGCAAAATGTACGATATTGTGATACAGTTAGAATCAATAATACACCTAAATACTGATTCATGAAACAACAGCATATCAATGGAGAGCTACTACTGATGTAGAAGAGTCAGAAGAGTTATGAGAGCGGGAGGGAGAGAATCTCGGTGAGTTAAAGTGAAACAGAAACCATAGATTTCGAGAACGAAATGCTGAACGAAAGAGAAGTGTGCGAGGATGAGAACGAGTGAGGCAGGAGGGAGATTAGAAAGCTTAAGAGAGACAGAAGAAGCGGAAAAGAGAAATAAGAGGGTGCAGAGAGAGAGGGGGGGGGGAGAATCAGTGTGGGAAACAGAAGGAGAGAAAGAGGGTGAGGGAAAAAGAGAGGGAAGAAGTGAGAGAACAAGGTGTAAACGAGGAAAAAATTCGCGCAAACCTGATGATAAATTATAAAAGCTGACTAGTGTTAACGTTTGAAATGTTGTCGCTAAGTGGGAATACAAGAAAAATTCCATTGATATATGTATATATATATATATATATATATATATATATATATATATATATATATATATATATATATATATATATATATATATATATATATATATATATATATATATATATATATAGTAATAGTTATAGTTGGTATGAATGAGAGATTATCTTGCATTATGGTTCAACTATAGAAAATTGGAAGAACACAGGTAATGGGAAAATATCAAGAGATGTAAGAGAGATAGCGATAGAGATTCACGTGATTTTATTAAATGAGTTATAAATTTCTTTTCCTTTGATATGTATTGTAAAACAATATTTATCCAATGAATGTTAGAAAATTTCAAAAATGTGTCCATTTAAGTATATTATCTTATGCAGATTTATCCACATACAAAAGTATTTATCCACATACTTTTGTATCTTGAATTCGACAGCAAAATTAAAGTAAGCTTGACATATTCTTTTCTACTCTAGTAATAAGGGTCGAAATTTTTCGGGGAGGGGACCAGTCGATTAAATCGACCCAGTACGCAATCGGTACTTAATTTATCGACCCCGAAAGAATAAAATGCTAAGTCGACCTCGGCAGAATTTGAACTCAGAATGTAAAGACAGACGAAATACTGCTAAGCATTTCTCCCGGTGTACTAACGTTTCTTATTTCTTTATTGCCCTCAAGGGGATAAACATAGAGGGGACAAACAAGGACAGACAAAGGGATTAAATCGATTACATTGACCTCAGTGCGTAACTGGTACTTAATTTATCGACTCAGAAAATATGAAAGGCAAAGCCAGGAACTCTTCAGCAAATCATCCGACAAATATGAACAGATATATATCATAAATGAGTGAGTGAGTGAGAGGGTGGGTGTGTGTGTATGTGTATTTTTGTGTTTGTGTATGTGTGTATTTGTGTATGTGTGTATATGTTTTTCCACCACCGCCTTAAAATTTAACACACTCACCGGTAAAATTTCCACTTATTTCTTCTTTTTTTTTCCCCCTAAAATTTTCGTTGCGTCTTGCAATCTTTTCAATAGTCTTAAGACCATTGAAAAGGCTGCAAGACACAAAGAAAATTTTAGGAAAATAAAAATAAGAAATGAGTATATATTATTGTTGATAAAGTTTGTTTCGCCATCTGATATTATCCAGCAGGCATTTGACTGAAAAATACATCCAAGGGTATCATCATTGTTGTTAGATTAACACTGAATAAATAACCACTCCTCCTAACCTACAGTTTTTCTGGCGCTTGCATACCATCCACGATTTATTTGCTATTTTGCTGCTGGCCGACACTTTGGTTAACTTATCAAGTATTATATTTGATCAATGCCATTGATGAATGATTGAAAGGACAGAATATACTGGAAGTCAAGTTGAGCAACAGAAGCTTTTGATGGATTTTTTTGTGACATGTAAACACATGCTCAAGCTATGTCAGTACGTTTGTTTTTTTACATGAAAATAATATTGCGTTAGACCTTTGCTAAATTGATTCACGTAGATATTTACAGAAGATAAGCGATGATTCAGTGGCAAAATACTGATTTTTTTTATAATTGTAGGCCCTATACCAAAATAGATAAAGGCATGAACATACATAATGTATGTAATTGTAGATGCACATGTGAATATAAAGATTTCTCATGTCATTGGAAGACTTTGAATTTTTCCAATAGTAATAAGGTATATAACTTGAGATGTTTCTCTTGCCTTCACGTTTGTTGTCCGCTTTAACAATTATATAACCGCTCTATCGGAAATTTACAATGGCTCCATAGCTACCGTCTGGGCTACAAGCTTGGAGCACTGGTAATCCATTACACCACTTAACAAGCGTACCTAGTCGTTTAGATCACCTGTGAACTTAACCCCCATACTTTGTAATATATATATGGTTATATATACATACCGATATGCATTAATATTTAGACAGAAAAACAAATATTTACCTACACATGAACGTGTGCACACACGGCTGCAAGCACATACGCATAAACATATCTTTATAAAATTACTTGGCCTCCATTCCTACGTTGGCATAGGTTAAATAAATTTATGGGTGCATTTGTAATTGAATAAAAAGAAAAAAATAATGGCCACATTCCTATTTCCAAACTACGGAATAACCATGATGAAAGAGCAGAATAATCAAATTTATACGTATCGTTCAAATCTTTCTAACTAATATTTTGATGTTAATATCGATATTTATTATCAATAACTTTGTATTTCATGAGAAAGATGGATTCAAAAAGTAAAAAGACCCTAAAGCAAGTTAGATTGATGTTTATACGAGATAAGTTAGGCGAGCAGAATCTCTGCCGATGTATAATGTTTCACAGCGTAGCAGCTTTAAATATCAATGTGTATGTGAACATACATACATACATGCATACATACATGCATACATACATAGAGGGTGATTGAAAAGTAACTCCCGATATTTAAATACTTATAATTTATTTATTAACTTTAATTTTTTGCTCAAATCTATTGTGTGTGTTCTTTAATGTATGGCAATTGATTCTACGTTGCTGTTTTGTTTTCAGATCGATTGTTTTGCTTGAAATTTAGAGTTTGGAAAGATGATGTTTGCTTGGTATGAAGAATGGTCTGATCTCTTTTAAAATATCTTGTGGTGTGATGAAGCGATATTCCACATCGTTAAGTTTGTGAACCGTCACAACTGCCACTACTGGGCAGGATAATATCCCCGTATTACGTCTCAAAAAATGCAGGTCCAAGGTAACGGTTTGGTGTGAAATGATTTCGGACAGGATTGTGGGTCCCTTCATCGTTTGCAATACCATGAATGCTTGATTTTTATGCAAGATGGCGCTCCTCCACATTTTGCTATTGTTGTTCGTGAATGACTGAATGCCGACTTCCCTGGGAGATGGATGGGTTGTCGAGGTCCGCATGGTTGGCCGGCCAGAAGGCCTGATTTAACATCCTGCATTTTTTTCTTTCGGGTTGGTTAAAGAAGCACGTCTACTCTACCAAACCAACGACTAACTTGCAGGGTGATTAGGAGAAGTTATGTCTTCCATTCCACAAGAGTTCCTCATGAAATCATTTGATGCAGTTCTCGGTCGGCTTGAGAAGCTGGTGGCGAATGCTGGTGCCTATATCGAATTACAAAATGAAGCATGCAATACGCTTTTTTCAAATACTCATTTTTTTCTAAAAAATAAATACATATATATATATATATATATATATATATATATATATATATATATATATATATACATATATATATATATATATATATATATATATATATATATATATATATATATATATATATACTTACATATATATATGCATACATATATATGTGCGTGTGCGTGTGTGTGTGTGTGTGTAATCTTAGGTCCTAGAAGGGTGTATAAGGTACGATATTTCCAGAGAAGCACTCGACCTGAATACTGGGCTATCTAGACAGTTGAGCTCCAGACCAATGCCGGAATTCTTCAAGTGTAGAAAATACTTGTTTTACGACAGTCACACAGTAATATGAGTTTGGAGAAGACTAAATTTTAATCCAAATAAAAATTATTGCAAGCAGTATTGGGGCAAGAATAATTGTAACAAATCATTAAAGATGTATTAAAAATTTTCTTACTTTTCTTATTGGGATCATATGTACGAGGTCTCATCAGTAAGTATCTGGACTATTGCCATAGTAACGAACTTAAAGCGCACGTAGTGAAACACCTCGGCAAAGATTGACCTTGAACTTTGGAGCACATTACTTATTCAGAGGTAATCCATTTATGTTTGGGTTTATATCTACATATATTCATTCTCATCGTGATCATTATGAACATCATCAATTAGCCATTGTAGTTATTCGGGGACGTACACACAATCGACTCCGTATTGCCAGTTTCTGTTAATAACTGTACATATATAATGAGCTAACTACCAACCAACCTGCTTTCATATATTTACATGTATACTCATATACATACACGCGCACAAAGATACACACACCAAATGCATATGCATATATATACACATGTATAATGTGCGGATCAAACTGTAGTTCTATATATGTATGCATATCTCGTTTACGCGTTATATATATATATATATATAAATGTTTGCATGAGTGTACACGATAATTATATATCGGTAAGACTCTAGAATATAATTGGGCATACTTTGTTGTATGGATTTCGTAGCTGTATCATTCTTTTCGTTATTACTAAAATCGTTTGATAAAGAATTTTGAAATATACGAAAGAACGAAAAAAAAGATAAAATAATTTTGTTTATATGAAAATGTTGAAAGCCTTTTGCTTCGGAAAACATGCCATAGGAATTATACATCTTGGAGTAGAATACCTGACTATCTGTGAATAATCATCAAATCTATTTTATTTCCAATTATCTATGCACCAAACAATCTAACGCTTTGTCTTATACTGTCATTCTCTCCATCCTCTCTCATTCTTTCTTATCTCCTACTCTTTCTACCTAGCTAGCCTTATGTGTATATATATATATATATATATATATATATATATATATATATATATATATATATATATATATATATATATATATATATATATATATATATATATATATGTATGTATATATATATATATATATACTTATACATGTATACTTACATTTACATCTGCATTTATGCATATATACACACATATATAGGCGTTTATATATATAGTTAAATATATGCAAACCTATCTCTCTACCTAAATATGCACATGTGTGTGTGTGTGTGTGTGTGTGTGTGTGAGAGAGAGAGAGAGAGTGTGTGTGTGTGTGTGTGTGTGTGTGTGCATACGCCTGTGAGTCTTAGTACGGGCGAAAGCAAATATGTTTATAAATAAATTAATTTGAAGAACTATCACGAAGAGTAAACGGGAAATCCGAAGATGAAAAGAACGAATTTGAAACGGGACACGCAAAAGCAGGCATAAATTCTATTGTTTATGGCATATCCCACCGAAGATGATTATTTGCAAAAATTGTAAAATCGAATTAATACACCTGCGTACACGTGCTTTGTGTATGTCAGCTAACAAGTGATTTTGTGTGAGAATAAATATATTAATATTGCATATGATTTTAAAATCCACATATTACCCATCGTATAAGAGGCGTATCGATATGGGCTCACGCACATATACACGCATATATATATATATATATATATATATATATATATATATATATATATATATATATATATATATATGTGTGTGTGTATATATATTTATATGTATATATAAGAGTATATATACTTATAGATATATATTTTTTTCTGTGTGTATGAGTGCGTGTATTGTAAGTGTATGCGTATATTTTTCTCTATGTGTATGTGAGTGTATTGTAAGTGTATGCGTTTATCTTCGCGCGTGTGAACGTCTGTCCATGTTTCCGTGTGCGTGTATTTGTACTTGTATTCGTGTGTTAATTTTTATTTGAGCGCAGCTTCTCTTTAAGAAATCCTTTTAGTGAGTGACGTGTATTTTCGTTTCATGTTTAGATAGCTGTGAATATTCATAAGTCAAATGTTCTTTGATCGAGCGAATTACTTGTGCAACGGTGCGCTTTACTCAAGAGTAATAGAACCCAACAATGCTAGAGGTAATATGGGTCACGTGATGTGATGAAAAGTGGATGCTCGTATGGGTTTAATGGAAGGCATTATGAAATCAAGAGAGGGGAACTAGTAAAAACTGGTCCAAAAGTATAATCTATATGCCCTGATTCTATATTTGTAAAAGTGTGTGAGGGTTTCACACAAATATCTAAACCGAATCGGGTGATATTAAAACAGTAAGAATGTCGGATCCCCAATTCGGACAATTAAATAACTGACTGACACTCTAGCTGTTACGGCAACAAGTTTTCGGGTTAATTCGATCAACTGAACAGCTTGATCACGAATTTAAGGTGAAAAAGGTAAAGGTAAGGTTCCCCTCTCGAGTCATACCGACCCATAAGGGCTGGTTTTCTGGTTTTCATATCGTATACATTCCCCAAATGGATGGGACGCTGGACCGTCACAGGATTACTCATTTTTGGTAGCTGAGTGAGCTTGAACAACGTGAAATGATGTGTTTCGAGCGAGAACACAATGGATCGCCCGGTCCAAGAATCGAACCCACACTCCTATGATCATGAGTCTAACACCGCTAAGCCACGGGCCTTCACTAATTTAAGGAGCAAAGGACTGAAAACTCTAATCGACTTGCAAGCTCTTTCATACCCTTCACACGTCCAATCACCCGATCGATGAAGAAGGACGATGCATACAGCACTCCAGAGACACTCCACAGACACTCCACAGATAATCCACAGATAATCCACAGACACGTGTACCCTTAACTTAGTTCTCGGGGCGATTCAGCGTGACATAGAGTGTGACAAGGCTGGCCCCTTGAAATACAAGTACAACAAAAGCAGGAAGAAAGAATGAGAGAAAATTGTGGTGAAAGAATACAGCAGAATTCGCCACCAAATGCCGAGGCCTCGTGGAGCTCTGGTGTATTCGGTCAGAAAACGCATATATGTTTTACTCACTCTAGTGCAGCACTACTGATTGTTTAGTAAAACTGTCCAATAAGAGTGTTACATTATTGTTCATATTATTTTATTCATATTTTCAATTGAAGGATTTTGTGAGCAAACGGTCTCATATACTAGATTATATATCATTTGAAGTAAGGGATAATATGCATAATACAAACAGAAGGTAAAATGGTCAAAAGCTATTAAATATTAATAAGTCTCAATTAAATGTTGAAAATAAAGCCTGGGAATGATAATATATAGGGAGTTGAATGATATTGCCAGTTTATGTTGCTTACGTAAATTAAAATCCAAATCTCCTTTTGAAGAAGGTCGTCTGTTGTATAGGAATCGAAACTTCCAGCAAAAGGAAACAACGTGTGAAAACAATTATTGACTCCATTTTGTTAATGCTTAGGAATATATATATTACAGTAGAACCTAGCATCAATTACATCGACTTCCTACATTCTTCATAGACTCCCACAGGAAAAGCAAATGAGGTACTAAATGCACAAACATTCGGCCTAGCCTATTAAATACTACGAATAATGTAGCGAAAGACTTCTCTGATGTCATCTAATATATTTGAAAGCAAGTGTATAAGTCTTTAATGATTTATCAAATTGCTATATTGGTTTTCTCACTCGCAGTAGATGTGAACATAAAAGGAATTATGTAGAAGAGAAAATTTACGTAAATTAATTCAATAGCTAAGAAACCTATCGTTCACATTGATTCAAAAATATTTATTATATTAAAGAATCCTTTTCTTAACAATACAAGTATTATAAAACATAAAATAATACATTGAAAACTTTCATTGTATTACGATTAATTTTCAACATTTAGCTTATATCAAATCAGCATAAATTTACCTAAATATCAACTTCTCACGATCATTAACTAACAATCAGTTAAACCTTATAATTCCCTGTTAGATTCTAATTTGTTATTTAGATTTGAATTCTATATGTGTTTGGGTGTCTGTGTGTATTATATATGTATGTATGTATGTATGTATGTATGTATGTATGTATGTGTGCATGCGTGTGTGTGTGAGCGAGGATATGTATGTGTGTGTTTGTAAATTTGTGCGTGTATATGTGTAATAGTAATCTAGAAAGTCAAATTACCTTTTTCAATTGAGAATACTTTTGGAATTTTATTTATGCCTTCGTAATGTTTAAATTTGTTCCTAAACACACGATATTCGATTATGATTTAGCTATCTAATTATCATTCATATTGATATATTTTACTTTCCATATTTCCGCTAAATTATTAGCTACAACTAGGTGTAATTAAATTTAATCGTAATATATTAAGTAATATGCTAAACTACATTGCGCTCGTAAAGAGCATATAACATCACACATTTCGGTAATCGAACTGGACGTTGGAAACAATATTGGATATTGTTTTTCTTTGTTTTGTTTTTTCCAATGTTGCTTCTATTTTGGTTTAAATACTATACAAGTCGATGTCATAAAATTATTTTTATTTCAGCGTCAGAAATGTCAGGTACCTTAATTTTCAAATACCGAATGTATATTATCTTTTCTTAAATATTGCAAGCCTGATACTATAAGATATTCTGTTCAGCGTAAGAGATTTTGAATTAATTATTGTCCGGATATTGTTTTTCAGTGTTCAAACCAACATTTGCTGCTTGAGAGGATAGCAACAATAAGGTATTCAACTATTCATTGTTCTCAAACTTGCATTACTTGACGAATTCTTCATGAATTTCCAGAAATTCTAAGGAACATTTTCATAAATCTAACATGCAGTATAGACGCACACGCACTCACAAACACAGACATACAAACATATGCACACACATACGTGCATATACATATATATGTGTATATACATATATGTATATACACACACATTTATATATGTTTGTATGTATGCGTGTGTATATGTGTGTTTGTCTGTGTTTGTCGCCCCAAAATCGCTTGACAAGCGATGTTGGTTTGTTTACGTCGCCGTTTGTTTAAGTCGGCAAAAGAGACCGATAGAATAAGTACTAGGTTTACAAAAAAAAATAATAAATCCTTAGTTCGATTTGCTCAACTAAAGTCCGTGCTCCAGCACGGCCGCAGTAGAATGACTAAAACAAGGAAAAGAAATAAACGACTTCCCGACTGTCTTTACTTTCAAGAACACACGAACACACACACAAATACAAACACCAACACACTCGCACACAATCACACACAGCGCAAAGTCACACGTACACACCCACCTACATGCATTTAACAACATACTGGATATACGCAAAAATGCACTTCATAATTTCTTAATAATCAATGACAAGCGAAAAATAACTGCATGACACTGATTATATAAGTTGGTAAAAGCACATGTCGACCGGTGCTAATATTTTATGTTTTCGTCGATATATGGAAACGGTTGAAAGGCAGAAACTTACAAGAGACAATGTACACATTCATTCAATAATTCTCAATGAAATGACGATATGGAAGGAAAAAAACCTGGATTTAAGCTGATTGATTTTGCTGTCGCAACATAATTCATATATTGAACAGTCAATTCGATTTTCTTCTCTCATGCTATAGTGCAATACTTCCATTGCACTTCAAAATATTGTTCTTTTGATTGTGTTTCATTTTTTGTTTGCATTATTGACCAGTTTGTTGCATGAGTGTTCGAGTTTGGTTAGAAGCTAGCTGATTTCTACGTTTCATTGTTCTCCCTAAAAATTCCGGAAATAACAACAGCGACAGCAAAAACCAACTATAATAATGATAATAATGATAATAATAGTAATAGGAACGACAACAATAACGAAACCAATGATAATAATAATAATAATAATAATAATAATAATAATAATAATAATAATAATAATAATAATAATAATAATGATAATAATAATAATAATAATAACAAATAATAATAATAATAATAGTAATAGTAATAATAATAATAATAATAATAATAATAATAATAATAGTAATAATAATAGTAATAATAATAATGATAATGATGATAATAATAATAATGATGATAATAATAATAATAATAATAGTAATAGTAATAATAGTAATAATAAAAGTAATAATAATAATGATAATAATTATAATAATAATAATATTAATACAACAGCAACAATAACGATAGCAATGATAATGGTGAGCATGATGATGATAATGATACTACTACTACTACTACTACTACTACTACTACTACTACTACTACTACTACCACCACCACCACCACCACCACCACTACTACTTTTGTTAAACAAAATCCTAAGTCTTTTCTTCGGACACATTCTCTGAAAGTGCACTTTCATCCGTTTTCTGATTTAAAAACAATACAGATAGCAGATATGCCCACCACCCTCATTTGCAAATTAAGTGCATTTCATTTAAAATACCTGTCAAGGCTGTCTTGTTCATGTTTGGATGGGGTAAAAAGTCTCAAAACGTGTTTTTTTTCTTTTCACGGTAGATCAACTTCCCTATGTGTAGTCTCATAAGGAATGATTTGTTTTCTTTAATTTCAATATTTTGAATTTTAAATGTCTTGAAGTTTAGCATATTGGTACTAAATGGATAATTACTGTGTTGGTCTTCCACACTCTTCTCTGGCGGGTGGGGTGAGAAGTGGATTGGTGTGTGCATTCGGAGGAGTATGTAAAGTGGGGATGAAAGGGACTGGTGCAGGAAAAGGGTGGGGACTGGAGTCCTTGGGAGTGAACCTTTCCTCTTTCTTCTTTTTCCACCTACCACCGCCGACCAATCGCTGTTCTCTGTCTCTTGTGACTCTACCTTTTCTGTTTCTTCAGTCAGTGGGGGTGGGGTACCTTTTCGCCGGGGCCAAATAGTGGTGTTACTGCTGGTAGTGGAGGGCAGTCTACTATGATATGGCCTTTCTAACCACACATAAAACATTGCGGCTACCTGCCCTCCGCTAACACTATAAATTGTTTGTCTGGACTTTTCCAAATGGTGTCACTTCTGGTGAGGCCTGGGTGGCCCCTTCAATCGCTAGCCGTTGCCAGTTACGTTGCTCACAACTCTAAAGA
>NC_142931.1:137375572-137378072 GCF_046866305.1 Octopus bimaculoides | reverse complement strand
GTTACTATATTCTCGTTTAAGTTACATACATTTATAACTTTTGTTTTAACATTTTTTGTTTGATTTATATTTTGTATACAAGATTCGAGATGATTGTTGTGTTCTTGAAAGCCAAATCGTTAGAAATGCCCACTAAGACCTATATACACTCATGTGAAGAAGATTAGTACTCTGCATTTCTATGTCTTTTAACAGATAATTTTTGAAGAGGCAACTCCTACTTACATGTCTCAGAATATACGAGTTTTACAATATGTACATTCATAACTTACTATTTCTCTATATGTAGCACTAAAGTATGAAACAGCATTTGATATTCTTCATTTTTGTTTATACATCTCGGATTGATAAAATAAATGCCAGTAAAATAATTTAATTATCTGAACTAATATTTTACAAGAATATTTTTATATATTTCTTATTTGAATTAAAAAGATAGATTTGTTAATCTTTAAGTATTGAATTTATCTCAATTCGTAGCGTTATCGATCTCTTTTAAATTACATTTCTTCGCATATTTCCAATTCAAAGATCTTAGTATTCTCTTTAAATGTTAACCGTGACATTCTAGAAGTATATGTCAAGAAATACACAATGCTGTAGAATAAGCCACTTAGTACATAGCTTTATAGAAACTATTTCCACATCAACAGATAAATTATACTTTGAAATAAGTGGTTTTCCTACAAATATATTATAAATTATTCTGGGAGGTAGTAATCAAAATCTATTCACCAAGATAATTTACACTTCATGTTCTCCCTAATTGCTCTTCAACAAGTGTCAAACAGTGATGAAACAAAATTTAAAATCGTCACTATATTAACGATATGGATTTCTGTAGTTATTTTCCTTCCGGATTTGTGATATGCGTGAAGGCTCATATTTTGAAAACTTGAGTGTCAGGTATTTTGCACATAAATGTAACCTACAGCTCTTAACTTGGCTAAACGTTGAATGCATTCTCTATGCCCTTAAGATTTTCTAATACACGCTGATGTTTCATGTAACAGTGAATGCGGGAATATAAGTAGATAACCATCCACATTCTCAGAGGCATGTGTCTTCTAAAAATTATGTCAAACCGATTCATATCCATGATCAAGTTTCATTATTTTCCATTCCAATGGTTAGCTGATCAGAGTTTTCCTAATTACCCATTGCAGCAGTGACTGGCAAATGTACATCCAAAACAGAAGAGGCGCGGCTAGTTTGAAAATCAATGAACACTTATGGTAATATATAATATATAGGGATAACATATAAATATCGCATGATTTGTTTAACAAGTGTAAAGAGCCGTATGGCAGCAGAACTTCCTCAAGCTTATATTAAAGGCAACAACTTTTCGCCTTTCACTTGTAGTAGTAGATTCATGACACATGTCACATAGAATTGTCCAAACGATAAACATATTGCTGAGCTAAAACCGCCTAATTAATTGTTCCTTATGAAAACGTATCATTAAATTAATAGTTTACTATACATGTTTATTTGATCGTTCTGTCAAGTGCTGATATATATATATATATATATATATATATATATATATATATCTCTCTCTCTCTCTCTCTCTCTATATATATATATATATATATATATATATATATATATATATATATATATGGCCGGTGGCAGAACAGCTGTCACCAATACTCCATGATCCCCGGTAATGTACTAGAAAGTGTGGACTAAAAATCGTCCGCCCTGGTGGAAGCTTGCTGCTGTAAATGTTACATACGTTTACGGTTTGCAACTTCCACAGTTGAATTTACTATTCTTTTGGCTTTCCTCTTCCAGTGTCCTCATCCTTGCAGCTTGTAAAACCCATATGTTTAGAAGATGCAAAATATGACATTCTAAAAGAGAAACACAGAGCGCTAAGGTGTTTAGCAGCCGGCTGGAATTTGTTTGACAAAAGACATTCTTCATTTGTTATTTTGTATCTGCAGATACAATAAGCATGTTCTGTAAGTTTCGCTGGTACAATGTTCCTTGCTGGTTAGCAATATACACTTGCCTCTATATCTACAAGCAAATCCCAAGAGAATTAGGTATAGTTTTAATGATTTCTATTGGACAATGCAGTCAAAAACCTTCAGTGTTCTATTGTCTAAAGTACGCGCTATTTTTGGTACTAAATATTTCTTGTTATGTAGCTTAACTAAAGTAGTGCACGTTCTTAGATTAATTTTCGTAGTAAAATTCGATAATTTATCAGCTGAGAAGTGTACCATTATCGGTCTGATAAACACAGAATTAAAATGAGTTATTAAACACATTTCGAGATACGTTAAAAACGATTCCCCAGTTGTGAATATCATCTCCATATATAATAATATCTGAAGGTGGCAACCTTTGAAATTTCTTTTGATGCTGAGTGAATATATTCGGTCATGGAGGGGAGATAATGAACAGCCCAGCAAGAAGCATATATTCATGCAGAGTTCAATCACTTCCATATAATTATTGAGATATAGCTGCCGAGATGTATTTACAT
>NC_142931.1:137365572-137373072 GCF_046866305.1 Octopus bimaculoides | reverse complement strand
TAAGCAAGCTACTTACGACACAGCCACACACACACGCACATGCATATATGTGGTTCTTGTTTGTTATACTTTTGATGTTAGTCGTAGCTTATTTTTAATGTCTGCATCGTCGTTCTGCTGCTGTTGTTCGTGATTCTGGTCATGGTGTTAGTTGTGATTATAATTTTAAAAAATTGTAAGTAGAAAATCATATTTGCACCAAAATTGGAGACAGTATCTGGCGCCTTGATACTATATCTGTCAATGAAATCTTCCATAAACAGCAACGCTGTTGTTTATAACTTTTAGTCATGGATGTTTATCAAAATGAAGATGAGTGTGGACAAGATGCCAGTGTCTTGCTTGATTAGAAAATATGGAGAGGTTTATGAGGAGTTTCTCTTCTCGTGAATGTTTCGAATAAATATTCAAGTATGAATTATGGGGAGTGGATCTTTTACTGTGAATGCAGAAAAATATGTGGAGATAATAATGATAATAATAATAATAAAATGATCATAACTACAACACTACTATAATAATAATTAATGATAATAATAATGATAATGATGACAGTAATACTACTACTACTACTACTACTACTACTACTACTACTACTACTACTACTACTACTACTACTACTACTAATAATAATAATAATAATAATAATAATAATAATAATAATAATAATAATAATAACAATAATGATAGCCCCAGTGTCACTTGGATTGCATCCATTTCTCTGTCAATGATAATAATAATAATAATAATTATTATTATCATTTCAAAATTTTGCCACAAGAATAACTTGGGGGAGGGGATTAACTCCATTACATCGACCACAGTACGTAACTGGTACTTATTTAATTGACCCCTTTAGGATGAAAGGATAAGTCGACCTCGGCGGAATTCGAACTCAGAACGTAGCGACGGGCCAAACATCGCTGGGCATTTCACCCAGCGCACTAACGATTCCACTAATTCGCGGAGCCTTAAAAGTGAACGAAGACGTGGATCCAACACAATTTAAGAAATACTAGAGAGCACTTGAAATTTTGGAAGGACAAGAAAATGCGCAGTCGCTTCTTGAAGAATAGATATCAGATTGCTTGGAATAGAACCTAGCAATGGTCGCAGAAACGAGACGTAAAAGGGCCCACTGAGACATTAGGATGCAGCGCTCAAGAACAAGCTCTCAGAACAAACTGCTCCAAATATCACATTGAGAAAAGTACTGACTCGCCACAGTGTAGGATGTGCCCTGAGAAGGGAAAAAAGTATAAGCCATATTGTTAGTGGCTGTATGCTCGTACAAAAAGGGACACGGCAATGTGACCAGATATCTGCACAGGCTATTGTGTGGTAAAGCAGAGCCTAACAATGGTATGAACACATGCCACAAGGAGTAATGACAATCGAACATAACAAAATACTCTGGGATTTTAACATTCAGTGCGAGCAAGTCGTAGAGCCGGGACGGACAGATATCGTACTCATCTATAAAGATGAAAAAGAAGTAAAGATAATAGATGTTGCAATACCAGACGATTCGAGGGTGAAAGGTAACGAAACAGAAAAGATTGAGAAATACCAGTCACTGCAGGACGAGATAGGAGAGTTATGGGGCATGAGGAAAGTGATGGTGTTACCGGTGGTAAATAGAGCATCAGGAGCAGTTTCCAAGAGCTTTAAAAAACTTGAGAATTTGAGAGCTGTTGTCAGGCTCGAGGTGATGGAAAAGACAGCACTGCTGCGGACAGCTCGCATTCTAAGGAAAGTATTGTCTTTTTGAATCACAGGAAAAGCTCTACTTGAAACCTTTTGGTGATTTCTTATTTCCTGCTTTTAAGTAAAGAATAACCAGTAACTAAGAACTGTCCGAGTTTTTCATAATAGACAAGATAATAATAATAATAATAATAATAATAATAATAATAATAATAATAATATTAATAATAATAAAAATAATAATAATATGTAGTAGTAGTAGTAGTAGTAGTAGTAGTAGTAGTAGTAGTGGTGGTGGTGGTGGTGGTTTTGGTAGTAGTAGTAGTAGTAGTAGTAGTAGTAGTAGCAGTAGTGGTAGTAGTAGTAGTAGTGATGGGATTGACAGGAATATATTGTATACTAAATACATATCTAAATATAGTTCTACAGAGATATAGATCAGAGAAAAGGAAAACGAAACACTGGACAATATTGTGAGAATAAATTAAGATGTTTCTCTCTCAAAGTCAATGCAATATCTGATATAAAAGTAGAACATAGAAACTGAAACGAATGTTTAATAAATATACAAAAATACAAATGAAATCAATAAAAAAACTAGTTTTGGAAATAGTAACACTCATAAAACATGTTGAACAAAGAGAGTAATACACCACAATAGAAGCAAACTGAAGAAGACTTACAGAATATTGGCCAACAAAAACCAGAACACAAACCCAAATACCAATAAAATGGAATGGAAGAAAGATTGACGAATAAGAATTTTTAAAGTTGGAAAACGTTAACGAACCGATAGTCTAAAAGGTGGAGATATTTAAATAATAAAATCAATATATCTTCCTATGGACGGTTTAAATTGTTACCCATAGAAAAAACAATCACGATAAAATGTTAACTAAATTGAAAAATGCAAACCTGGCAACCGTAGAGCCAATGAAGCAGAGAGGAACATTAATATCTCCTGATTAAATAAAATAATACGGACAGCAGCTACATTTGGTATAGATAAATGTGATTAGGCCCCAATATCTCTTAATATAGCGTTACAGAACAACAATGAAACACATGATGAAGAACTATATATAAACATTTAAAAATTAATAGTAATGATCCCTCATTTATTTAATCAATCCATAAAGGAACGATGGGAACAAAAGAGAAAAGATTAGGCATAAGTAATACAAAAATATATAGTCAGGAAAAATAACTAGTCGACCTCAAAAAAATGTCTGAAATAAGAATTTCTTGTTAAATCGTATACAATCCGTTGGTTTGGAAAATGAACAATGGTTCCCTGTACAAAAGCGAAATATCGATTTCATCCAAAATTTCTTTTATCAAGAAGGATGTACAAATAATTACCAATCAATCTGGTACCAACAATGAGCGATGTTCAATAATTTTTGAGAAGGATTATGGACAGCATAAACTCGTGCGGGATCAGACTTTTCAAAGTAAAACCTATAATAGGCACATCTTCATTACCAGAAGTATCCTAAATGCTACCAAGCACAAATAACAGGACGAAAAGAGCACAACTATGCATTGCACTGATATTACGAATAGTTTTTTTTTCTTCAACACAATAGAAAAACATAAAAGCTAAACTAAGAACTACAAACAAGAAATTCTCCTGGTTGTGCAGCGAAATCAGGTAATAAAAGTGAAACTACTTGGCATAATGGTGATTATGACGATGATGGTGATAATAATAATAATAAGAAGAAGAAGAAGAAGAAAAAAAAAAGAAAGAAAAAACAAAAACGAAACAAAATCAATCCCTTGCAACAATGGTTGCCTTGCGAATGAAGACAAACAGGTAAATATATAACTACAATAGAACTTAGAAATATGAATAGCATTCAAAAACGATCATTGCTATGCACCGCATAAATATTTCATAGGGCACACGCAATAAAATAAATGTAGCAAAAATAACACACAATGCTTTAAATCCGCAAGACGCACAAAGCTGTGATTGGTATTGCGATAAAGGCACGCGATATAAAATAATAATTATAGGAATTTATGCGATTTACCCATAAAAGGTTAATCATATTATTGAAACAGGTCGACTAGATATGATTAAAGACGGAAAATGCACTATTTAAGATCAAAGACTTAGCAATACCAAATGCGAATAGAGTGGAAACCAAAAGAATTAAGAAATATTGGGAGATAACCCGTGGATCTATGGAAGATTAAGTTGACAATTATTCTCGCGGTAATTGATACACTTGGGACAACACCCAAACTGCTAACTAAGTTCCAGAAATCTCTAGCCTGACAGTGTTACCGAAGAGCACTGCCAGTTTGAGATAAACTTTACATGGACGCATTCCGAGTGAGATTGTCCGAGATGCACGCAGAGAAACGAAATCAATGTCCACGCAGTCGTGCAGTATCCAAGTTTCCGTCTCGTAGAGTTTTGTCGAAAGGTTGTTATTGCGTGTGGGACTAATTCATCGTGATGATCGCTCCACTACACACCTTTAACAAGCAGGGCAGACAGAGTTCGCCTGGCTGGTGTGTATGATGAAAGAGACTGTACGTTGGACGAGGCTGAGGAAAGACACCTTCTTCTCCGGTAAGACACTCATCAACTTTATTCATTCCCTATTGGAGGTGCTATTTCCCAATCGATCATTATTTTCCGATTGCTTAGCATTTTATTTCCTCTTCCGATCGAGTCTCAACCAGAGGCACATATATATTAGATGGAGAAACACTTTCCTGAGAATGTGGGTGGTTGATGTCAACAGAATATTTTGATTCTCATAGATTGTTGGTTTTCTAGGAACCTGGTAAGAGAATTTGTCACTAACTTTCCTTCATCAATCCCAGTGCACCTAAAACACGGATGGTTTTAGTTTGCAATTGCCACGTCCAAGATATCTCAATGCCAAGGTACCTATATTGCGACAGTTTTCCCTTACTACTGAGATGTGTCTATCAATAGGCACTGTCATATCAATTAACAGACATGTTTATTTGTTTTAGGTCTTTGATGACGATATCCGGTATATTAACATTTATTTGTCTATATGTATGTATCCCATAATCTAATACAATGGTGACATTCTCTCCTACAGCACCTGGCTGTGGATGGTGTTCATACCAGTTCTTATATGTGTGAGATATCATAGTGACGGCATACGTTCCAGGGCAAATTATTATTATTATTATTATTATCATCATCATTAATATTATTCTTAATATTATTATTAAGGCTCATATTTACAGTTTCCGTTTAGCATGCCTTTCTATTACGAAACATTCATGAATTGAATTCAATATGGTGATATATAAAACTGTTTTTCTGATTGTGTTAAGTGACAGCCTCAATACCAGACACTGAATACCCTGACAGCTATATAAAAAAAACCTCTTCTATATGCAGTTAAATCCTTTTACACGTAAAATTCATATAGCGATTGCTGCGTACATCTATGTATTGTTTGTATACGATAATTTTTTTTACAGAATCACTTAAAATTTCAGACTATTTTCGTTTGTGTGTATAACGTATATGCATATATGATTATGTTATTTACTGTCATAACGGTTTTGTTCTTTTCTGATAAAATCAAATTTGGATGGTAGTGAAATCCCGGATAGTGGATTGTAATTTGGAATTCATGAAAAAATATTTTCTAAACATAATATTAGTTTGGAATGTTTTCGAATTTTATATGAATTGATTTGAGTTGATTTTTTCTATGAATTGATCTGAGTTGATTTCAAATCGTAATTGCTCTTTTTTAAAAACAAATGGAAGGCGGGAAATAAACGGCATTCTGTTAGTTTCCACCATAAGCGACAGACATTATTGGGATGTAGTATAAAAAAATTCCCTTCTGTTATCAAAACTATAATACGATTTTAATGCCATTTCTATCGCTGGAAAAGACGCCGATATTAAACATCGCCATAATGTTTGCCCATTAAGTGTCATACATTTGCCTCTTGTCACAGCAAAACGAAACACATCGATGTTTTGGAGCGTCCATTTTGAAATATGCGTATGCACAAATTTGATGTTGTTCTACATTACAAGTGAAATAATTTGACATGAGTTATTCCCTTAACAGCTTCAGTGAATCTATTAACTTCAGAATTTCGTTCTTATTTCATATTTATGAAGGAAGTGTAATGTTATCCTTAGTTATCCTTATTCTGAGAAGGTTTTCCTATGAAATATATTTGTTCTTTTTAAACAAGATGATAATTGTTATTGTAACGAAAATGGTTTCCTTATAGGGCAGTTTTTCGCCTAAATTTGTCCTCGTAAAGAGAGGAGTGTGTGGAATAAAATTTAATATGTAAAAGCAAAGAAAGAGTAGGTAAATTATTTTTTATTTATGCGCCCGCCCTTTTAAAGCTTAGCCAGGTTCATGGGCCCGGTTTCCCGGTTTCGATGGCGTATGTGTTCCTCCGCCCAGTTGAACGAGACGCCAGTCCATCGCAGCGTTACTCAAGAAACAGGAAGAAAGAGTGACAGAAAGTTGGGGCGAAAGAGGGGTCACCATCACCCCTGCCGGAGTTTCGTGGAGCTTTAGGTATTTTCGCTCAATAAACACTCACAACGCCTGGTCTGGGAATCGAAACGGCGATCCTCCTTGCGCGAGTCTGCTGGCCTAACCAAAGGCCGGAAAAAATATTATGTGTGTGTACATATATATATATATATATATATATATATATATATATATATATATATATATATATATATATATATATATATATATATATATATATATATATATATATATATATATATATATATATATATATATATATATATATATATATATATATATATATATATATATATATATATATACATAGTTGAAATTTATAGAAAAACAAAAAGCGAAGACAAGTCTATAAACAGCAAGCAAGAGTATGACGCTCGGTAAAATTGAAAAAGTCTTTTACGTTTCGAGCCTACGCTCTTTGACATAAAGGATTAAGAGAAAATAAACAGAGATAGAATGAAAAAAAGCATGTAGAGTTCAGCGGTCCACCTGGGCATGTGTTGGACCACTGAACTGAATATTTTTACATATATACACATAAAGATTTATACATACATACATACATACAATCATACTTACATACATGCATACATACGTATATGCACATACCTATTACGTACGTAAACATATGTCTGTGTGAGGTAAATTTGTATCTGTATATATGTATGTATATATGTGATCTTGGAGAATAAAAATGTCTTATTACAACCCCCAAAATTACATAATTTTATACGTGTTTCATTTTCTGATAACGGTAATGTTATGTAAATGATTGCATAATAGAGCTGAAATCCCAGATCTTTAGAGAAATATTACAACTCATACATGTACAATAGAACTTGGCTAACAGTGCAAAAACAAATCTCACCATACATGTATTGATGTAATGCTATGAAAGACAATGTCAAATATGCTTCACAGTGGAATCGATACCAAAACCACAGGACTGGGAAGTGAGTTTGTTCACTATTCGACCATTATACTTTCTCATATAGATAAGGTAATTAATATTAGTACAATATGACATATGAGAGAAGCCAATACACGCCTGCATTATAGGATTGTTTTCCGGTAATCGAATGCACAAATTCTCACAGTGATATATTACTTCCATCATTCGTGGGATGAATCTTCGGATTGCTTTCATATATATATATATATATATATATATATATATATATATATATATATATATATATATATATATATATGAAACTACTCTTCAAGTGCTGTTCTCTCTTTTTTCAGCACATCA
>NC_142931.1:137360572-137363072 GCF_046866305.1 Octopus bimaculoides | reverse complement strand
TATTAATAATGATAATAATAATAATAATAATAATTGTGTTGCCATGAGACAATTGCCTACAGCTTGGAGCAGTTCCAGAGTGGATTGTAGAGAGATAAACAACCTTGTTGATGAAAGATCGGTTAAAGGGCAATGAGTTTGGCAATTACCAACCTATTGCTTGTGTTAACCTCTGATGGAAAGTGTTGACAGGCATCCTTGAAAATACCCTCTGCCCAGAATCGAGGTGGTTTCATGGCAAATAAGTCGAAAGGTAAGCTACTATAAATCGGCACGAACTTTCCGGACAACCTAATACACGTGTGGATCCTCAGTTAAACTATGATGTCAAATTCCTATGCCTTTGCTATTATCTTGACCAGAATCTAAATCTGATCTAAAAATTGACGGTGTTTTTCACTTAATTCACGTACTCCCTTAGCTGCTAAAATCCTCCCTCAGAATATTTACAAACCATTTCCAGTGTGATTCCGAGTGTGAGGTAGACAATCTAGTATTGCGTAGCCCTACATTCCGATTGGCCACTGGGTATGAACCAATCATACAGAAATACGTAAATTTGTTACATCCAGAAAAGCATATATAACTGGTGAATCTAATTTACTATGTTGCAGTATATTTCTAATCAAAGGATGTTTAAATCCATAAGCACCAGTCGATATGCACTGATTATAAAGAGTGATGAAGTCTTTTATATTACCCTGTTTGCTGATTGAATCTTGCAGAATTACCATTTGTAATAATATATATTTTAACCAGTGTCGAAATAAATTACGTTCTAGAGTTATCTTGTAAACGGAGCTATTTTGAATCTAATAAAATTCAGAAATACAGGTCATGAAAATGATTTTTCTACTTCTGTGTTTTGTAATCGAACTTTTTCTGAACACTGCTGATTGAGTTTTAAATATCCCCAATATTTCCTAAAGGAAAGGACTTTCAATAGTTGTTCATTCGTAAACGTTTTAGAATAACTTGAACGACCAGTTAAATAAATAAACCAAAAAATGTTGGTGGAACTAATGAAATATTCGTTAAACATTAATGTTATAGTTTATGCATGGCTTACTTAGAGGTAAAATGAGTGTTTTAATACCGAGACTTGAAAATAGAAGTGTTAAATTCATTTCGTCCCTTACAGCCTAATATTTTCAAAAGTTTGGGTGGAGCATTCGTTAATGAACCGGTACCATCAATACAATAAAATATTCTATGAATTCCCCTTTGATTACGAGTGCAGTCCTGTAACTTCGACTTGGCATTCATGCAATGTATATTTTACAAGAACTGCACTAACATATTTGTGCTGCAATACACCTTAAACCGCAATTATCAGGTGATATTTTAACAAACAATGTCTCCTATATTATTACGGATATTAACGTCACTGTCATTGAAGTTTATTGTATATTACAGATAATGATATTATCATTACTATTTATTATATATCACTGATATCAATACTATTAACGTTGATATATATTATATAATATTGAGCTTATTGTTATTGTTAGTAATAATTTTACCGAGTAAATTATCTTCCTAAATAATGTCTTCGTAGCTAGTTAGATAGAGTAATCATCTGGTACGAGAGTGTTTGTCAGTGTCGAAGCGAGAATTGCACTAAAATATGACGAACACAAATGATGATGATGATGATGATGATGATACTGACGACGACGACGATGATAATAATAATAATAATAATAATGTTAATGATAATATAGATAACGATAACAAAACAACAACAACAACAATACCAACAATAATAATAATAATAATAATAATAATATTAATAACAGCAACAAGATTAAAAATCGTGAATACCAAAGATAGATAATAATAATAATAATAATAATAATAATAATAATAATAATAATAATAATAATGATAATGATAATAATAATAATAATAATAATAATAATAATAATAATAATAATGATAATGATAATAAAAATGATAATAATAATAATAATAATAATAATAATAATAATAATAATAATAATGATAATAATAATAATAATAATAATAATAATGATAATAATAATAATAATGATAATAATAATAATAATAATAATAATAATAATAATAATAATGGCAACACCAACTTATATAAAAAAAAAGCATACGCCCACGTATACAAACATACATACAATAAACAGTTAATAAAAAGAGAAATCTTTCCAGTGAGATCGTTAATTTGAAAAGTGGGCAGCGTTCTTCTATCAAACATCGGAGGTTATGTGACACTAATTGAATAATTAGTGTACTCTGTGAAACTACTATTGGCTTTTGTTCAATTAACGAAGTCCATATATTTACCAAAAATTCGATTAGGGAAATGAATTAAGCAAATACAATACCCACATACAGAAGATATATACAAATACACAGACGCAGGCTTACACACATATACACACGCACACGCACACGCATATGTATGCAAATACATATATACATATATATGTATGTATGTATATGTGCGTGTATGTGTGTGTAT